>NW_019738985.1:585930-658480 GCF_002891405.2 Cryptotermes secundus
TTAGTGAATGTATGTGAAATTATAAATTTATATTTTAAGTCAGTTTGTTTTCTTTTTGTACTCGGAGTAGCCAGTCCGATATTTTGCTATTCGTAAAGAGACTGAGTTTTCTTTTAATTCGCTTAGTGGGGGGTGGAGTCCAACTGGGTCCACTCGGCACGGCGGCCACTGACTGGCATACTGTAGCCTGCCCCGGGTGATTAAGATGATAGAGAATTTCGTGGAATGAAGATTGGTAAGGGAAACCGAAGTACTCGGAGAAAACCCGCCCCAGCGCCACTTTTTTCCACCGCGGTGGGAAGCCAGCGACTAACCGCTTGAGCTATGGCGCGGCCATAAGAGACGGAATTGATGTCAAAATTATAGAAGATTTCTAGGTTTTAGGAATTGTAAAATTAGATTAATATTGCAGGGGACGAAGTAATATACTGCTTGACTCTGAAGGCAAGACTACAATACTGACATTTTCTTGACGGTAACGTTATATATATATATTTTTTTTCTCCTTGGCACTACAGCCCCCCCAGTGGGCCTAGGCCTACCTCCATGAACTCCGTTCACTTCGGTTTTTCTAGATCTTACACATACGGTAGGACCCCTTGGGCTAGTGATCAGCTCGTCGCAAGGCCTCTACCTGTAGACAAACACAGAAAACCGCACACAAACATCCATGCCCTGAGTGGGATTCGAACCCACGATCCCGGCTTCCGAGCTAGCGAAGACAGTGCATCCCTTAGACCGCTCGGCTACCGTGACCGGCTTATATATATATATATATATATATTAGTACAGAGGCGTACGTTGTAAACGAACTGTCGGACAACAACCACCCTCATCGAGGTGAACCACTCGTGACATCTCGAGTGTGCCCACAGTCGCAATCCAAGTGTGTCGATATGCAAATTTTTGCATTCAAGGTCAGGCATTACACTACTTCAAAACAACAGTTGTTACCTTCAAAGACAGCTGTCGTACTTCAACAGTTAAAGTTATACTTGAATCTGCTAGCTACGAGCGTCGAATTTGTCCGCGTCTTCTATCTTCCTACGACAACGAACAACCATGGTCAACAATGGGACAAGGAGAGAACTGCTTCAAGAACTGGGGAACCCCAGGAAAACACCGGGGAAATACCATGCGACCCGCGGGCTGCCAGTTTTACACTCTTGCTTTAGAGGTTTATATTTCACTGTTGGTTCATATGGAACAGTATCTAAAATTGTTTATTGTACTATTTTTTTCTGCGGCGCAACAGCCCC
This sequence comes from Cryptotermes secundus, assembly GCF_002891405.2. Lineage (NCBI taxonomy): Eukaryota > Metazoa > Arthropoda > Insecta > Blattodea > Kalotermitidae > Cryptotermes > Cryptotermes secundus. The sequence goes on from NW_019738985.1 coordinate 587,190, forward strand.
AATTTGGGCCTAGGCCTACCTTACACATTCCGTAGGACTCCTTGGGCGAGTGATCAGCTCGTCGCAAGGCCTCTACCTGTAGACAAACACAGAAAAACGCACACAAACATCCATGCCCTGAGTGGGATTCGAACCCACGATCCCTCCTTCCGAGCGAGCGAAGACAGTGCATGCCTTAGACCGCTTGACTACCGTGACCGGCATTGTACTATACAGTCCGTCAACAATACAATGTATAATAAGGTGCAATAAGAATTTACAAAATTTGAAGACATTTTTAATATAAAGTTTTAATAGAAAATTGTAATAGATTTTATTTCATTTAAATTAAGTGATCTACAGAGTGTGCTATTTTAGCGCATACCAACTGACTACGATTATGAGGTTTTCAATCATGAAGCGTGCAGTTGCATATGCGACGAATGAACACTATTAGTGCAGTGTAACAGTTTTAGCATAGTAAGACACCTGAAAATGGCCATTTAGGGCCGAAACATGTTGTGCCGAAAGTGAAAATGCAAGAAAGAAGGAACAATTTGTTACATTGTTGACGGAGAGTGTAGTACAATAAACAGTTTTAGTTATAGTAGTGGAACAGTACCCTAGCTAGTAAACGCAATAATGTGCTTCATTTGAAGCGCCGGAAAATGAAGATATCCGAATTACATCACAACCGACGAGAATACGATATCTTCCTCAGTAAATGAGCTGCTCATGTAAACGCCATATATGAAAAATAATATAATGCATCGTCGTGAATTGGAAGTACGGTTTTGCACTAATCTGGGGCGTATATTTCGCACTTAGAAAAAACGATTGCTTATTAATTTAACACAGACCCGCATCACCATGATTTACAGCTGTAACATTATGGTTTCATAAGAAGTTCATCAAGAAACATCAGTCGCTACTAGATGTCTAACAGATACCCTTGTTGTGGTTAATGTCAGGACTCGGGCTCTTCAGTGTAGTGTACCTGATTGTATCGAATTGGCAGATTTCCTCCAAATACGAGATTGCTTTGCACCGTAAGCTTTTTTCTCCCAATTTCAAGATTTCTTAACCGAAATGCCTTCACGTTTCGTTGTACTTACTACTGCTTAGTTTGGACTTTGATTTTTATTTATAACCAAAATCTTCTTTACAGCTTCCAGGTTCGGTGATGATTCCACGCTAATCTGTGAAGAAGCCATTACTGTTACGTTCATTTCCAAGTCATCCTTTCAAAGAAAATATGAGGTCGGCGAAACTTCTCTCTGTAAACCATTCCGCGACGTAAATATAGATTCCGATGTATCTAAGATGAGACTGGAAAAGGTGTAATCTATTACTAAAGGCGTTCTTTGCACTTTTTTTCAATGGCTCTTCCAGCCCTTCAGGACCCAGGCCTCTTATTCAGTTCCGTAATCATTTTTCACAGACGGTAGGACTACTTGGACGAATGATCAGCGCGTCGCAAGACCTCTGTCTAAACACAGAACAACACAAACACAGAATAAACACATACATATATCAAATATCCATACCTTGAGTGGGATTCGAAAGCAGGGTCACAGCGTTCAAACTAGCGAAGGCAGTTCGTGCCTTAGACAGTGCGGCTACTGTAACCAGCCATTTGCACTTTATTAAGCCTAAATAAGAATGGAATAAGAAATACAAATTAGTGTCAATCACACGTGTAGAATTGAATAGCATATGCAGAATTGTTCATACGAGACAGAAAAGTCCACCTATGACGTCAGCAACCTAGGCTACATTATAAATAAAAATGGCTTAAAGTAGAACTTCCTAGCACTTTCAGGGGAAGTCTGCCACATAACATTTTATCTTCCCCTATTAGAATGTTTATGTGATGCACGGAAGGCTGTTTTACATTTTTATCTGAACTAGTATTAAGTTGCAGCATCTTGTTGCACTGTATAGATCTGACTTTGCGTTCCATTCTTTTGTCGTCTATGTGCAACATCGGTTACTATTCACTCGTCATCTTCCCTTAATTGTATTTTTTTTTTCATTGGTGCTACAGCCCTCATTTGGGCCTAGGCCTACCTCCATGAAACTCTCCGTTCCACTTCGGTTTACTAGATCTTAGACATAGTGTAGGACTCCTTGGGAGGGTGATCAGCTCGTCGCAAGGCCTCTACCTCTACACAAACATCCGTGTCCCGAGTGGGATTCGAACCCACGATGCCGGCTTCCGAGCGAGCGAAGACAGTGCATGCCTTAGACAGCTGGGCTACTGTGACCGACTTCCCTTAATTGTATATCACTACAAATTACGGTCAAAACGGCCGTCATCATGTGTACAGGTTGTTGTGATGAAGGGATTTGCTACTCACTGCAATACTGTTCTGCTTTTCTGATGTAACTGACTCGGACTAATTCTAGGTTATGTGAGGAAACGGGCACTTCACATGCAAGTATTTTCCTTATCTCTAATAGTGATCGGTTATATTAGTGTTCTATTTTTAGTTACATATTTAGTCTCTGCATATCTGAATATATGTATGGAAAGCAAAGTCACACTTATGTAAACTAGAATTAATTAAAGGTGACTGTGGCCTCGTCATGTAGCGCACGAAGTGTTTTCGCCCGCCCGAACACTAGGATCGTGGGTTTCAATTGCTGCCCTAGGCATGGATATTTGTCTGTCTTCATTCAGTGTTTTTGCAGGTAACGGCTTTCGGCGGGCTGATCCCCCTTCCAAAGGGTCACACCGAATTTCTTGTATTAAGAAACGGAAATGATACAAAGCGTTTCGCGGATGCCCTATGCCCCAAAGCGAGAGCAACACGAAAGACAGAAGGGGGAATTAGAATTACTCAAGTCTCTTGCATGAAATTTCAACAGAATCTATGACACAGTTCATAGGGTAAGTGGAAAAGCCAAATTAATAGCCTTATGTAAAATGGACTTGAGTCTAGTTCAACACAGTCTTTAGCGGGTCTCCAATATTTAATAATACAACTTATCTCTAATGGATTATGCCCTGATATTCGGCCATAGGGAAACAGACTAACGGACGGAGAGGCGAACAGATTTTACCTCCACAGAAACCGCCATTCCTCGGTATTTTAGTTGGTTGTTTAACGATGTTGTTATTATAGAGGCTACATGCTTATATTATCGATGATACGATGATTATGAATTTAGAGCAGTCGCTGGAATGAGAATTTGAAAGTGAAACTGAAGTACTTGGAGAAACCCTGTCCTTGTGCTAAGTCATCCCCACAAATCACATCTTAAGTGACATAGTAACGAATCCGTGCCGCTGCTATAGAAATTTTACCACCAACTCTGAGCTATGGCACAGCTTTATTCGTTGTTTGTGAAGAACGTACACTAAACTGCAAAATGTTGTAACTCTAACGTTACTTCCCCTGAGATAACTCCTTTTCTAGTACACTTCAAGTGAAGACATTTTTTTTTTCTCGAGAAGACAGATGTAGCTAAAACCTCAAAACCATTCTTGATCATATTCTTTGGGCACAATGCAGCGCTTACTGGCCGTCATCTCAACGGATTAAGATCTCGACCTCTTCCAGTTGCACGCATTTGTCATGTACTGTACAATGGCGTTCATGTGTGCCAGTTTAAAGGTTAATATGACGTCTTGTTGCTTATATTTTTCATAACGCTAATCGAAAAGTTTCATACAAGCCGTAACGCTTCTAAGAAGTATTTGAGTCGTAGCTGGGTTTAATCTCATTACGGACCTCGAATATTTCACTGAAGTTTTCGTTGTTTTTATCAGTACCTCCAGACAAAAGGCGGGGTAGTAGCTCAGTCTAGACCATAATCGCTTTATTTCCACACATTTCCAATTAATATTGATTAATTATCTTACAATTTAAATAAATACATGCACAAATACATTTATTAAATAATTAAATACACGTACAAGTGGTGAACATAATACACAATTTCAAACGTTACTAAACTAAAGAAATAACTGTCGAATTAAATGTTGTGTCATACGGGCAAGATGGAGAAAATATTATCCTTTGAAACCCCGGTAAAATTCTATCAGACTACACGTTGTCATATTTTTGAAGACAGGTATCGAGAGTCTCCGAGAATTTGAAATATCATGTGGTCAAGTATATGTGAAATTATAAAAATCTGGTTGAACTATATCAGTACGTTTACATTTTGACAACCTGGATAGCTCATGCGATAGGCTACAAGCTGGATGGCCTAGGAGTTCAGGTTAGATTCCCAAAAAAGAAAATAAATTTATCTCTTCTCCATAGAGTCCGAATTGACCCTGCGGCCTACGCAGCCGCACATAAAATGGGTACTGGGGATTGATTATAAGGGGTTAACCATCCGGGCCGACAACCTGGCCAGACAACTCCATATAGTGTCAAGGTTAAGAAGGATGCAGTTATACCTCCACTACCCTATACGTCGGGGGCACGCGGTAACGTAGTTTCTTGATGCACTATGCTACAAACCGGAAGGTCGCGGGATAGAATCCAAAGGAGGTGATTTTTTTTTCAATTTACCTAATCCTTCCAGTCGCATTATGGCCCGGGGACGACTTAGCCTCTAACAGAAATGAGTAAAGGGAATATTCCCGGGGGAAAAAGGGGGCCAAAGCGTAAGGCTGACAAACTTACCGCCACCTATGAGCCGAATGTCTAGAAAATGTGGGAACCTCAACATCTCACGACCCTATAGGCTTCCACGGCCTGTTACAGGGATACCTTTACTTTATTTTACTTTACCCTATACGTCTTCAGGTTATCGTGTTTAATTTATTAAGCAAATACATGTATTTCAAGGAAATCCCGGTGTGGGCATATATCAATACAGGGGATACACGTNGATATGAAAGTAGCGTGAGTGCAGAGTGGGCATACATCAATACAGGGGATACACGCCTCACTAGGGAGAGCTACTCACAAAGGGAACAGCGTGGACGCCGCAATACGAAAGTAGCGTGAGTGCAGTGTGGGCATACATCAATACAGGGGATACACGCCCCATTAGGGAGAGCTACTCACAAAAGGAACAGCTTGGACGCCGCAATACGAAAGTAGCGTGAGTGCAGTGTGGGCATACATCAATACAGGGGATACACGCCCCACTAGGGAGAGCTACTCACAAAGGGAACAGCGTGGACGCCGCAATATGAAAGTAGCGTGAGTGCAGTGTGGGCATACATCAATACAGGGGATACACGCCCCACTAAGGAGAGCTACTCACAAAGGGAATAGCGTGGACGCAGCAATACGAAAGTAGCGCGATTGCAGTGTGGGCTTACATTCTCAGAAACGACCACATGCAGCAGTAGCATGTGTATATTGACATACGAACTGACAGAGTGCGGCTGTTTCAATCTATTGACAATTGTCTGAGGATGGCCTTACAGGGCCCAAACATGCAACAGTGAAATATGAAATGCGATTTTAATTGCATTTTAGGAATATTAGATGTGACTGTAATGATATTTTAAAATAAAAGTTTATAACGCATTAGAGAGTAAAATAAATGACAAGTAATGGATCAATGCAACAGGATGCCGAAATATAATACTCGTATTATTTAATGGGACATGATTTTCTTAACTCATGAACTGTGTTTTAGTTTCGAATTAAGCAGCATGCTTTATGACTGTTCAGTTACGAAGAATGTACTGCATACTGGGAACTTCTGAGATGAGACAAATTACAAGGATATATGTTGTATTTAGATGGATAAAATTACCCATATTATCCTGGTATTCAGCTGTTTTGATCCAGCCAAGAGTAAGACTAAATGAAGTTATAATATAGGCATAAACTTACAAAGCATTTTGCCACAAAATTTTATAATTACAGATGAAGTTGTTAGTAATTTTATATTCCCATATCTCTTGTTCTTTTACAAATCACCAAAGAAAAATATCATAATATTTCCTACCAATTGGCCTCACGTAATATCTATAACAGAACAATCTTTATACAGTTAAGATTTCGAACTTTTGTGTCTTCTAGTTCATGTAAGTAACAGCTATCAATGTGGCCAAAACAGCAACATCACTGCTCTGAGTCAATTAGGATTATCGGTACAAAGCTTGTACAAGTTTTCACACTTAGTTCCAAGTATGTTCTGTCTTCTCCAATGGTGGTCTTATGCATCTACGTGCTATCGATTAATGGGCGAGGCATCCTACAAAGTTTGTGAAATTTAAGATAAACTATCTCTTCACGTCAGTTTCGTCTCTCTTCAGGGTGCAAAAACTTCTGGACAATCTATAGTTGCTTTCACATTTATGCTGGGGAGAGGGTTTGTATTAGACATGTGTGAATTATGGACAACAAATGACATGGTGTCCCCATTTGTAAACATGCATCATCAGGGATCGCATTAGCATAGTCACAAACTTACCATACTTTTCCACTTAAGTGACCTTATCTTCAAACAAGGCAGTACATACTTAACTCTACCACTCGGCGTATACACTGAAGACTAGTCATAAGACCGAAATGTTCCTGCCCTTAATGAGTTAAGACTTGAACTGCTGTAACACTCCCGTCAAATAAGTAATTAATTTTAATCTGAATGACCTAATTATTGTTACGGAAAAGGGAGAAGAATTTTAACCAGAACAGCTTCTTGAGGCGGCAGATTTACGTAACACAACCCTTTTATTTACACATTTGAAAATTCTGGGTCAATTCACTTTAGAGGACAATCGCCCTAATACTCTGGGATTATTGTTGCCAGATTTACTGCTAAGTTCCGAGGTCTGCGGGTTAAGAACTGTGAACCTGATTTTAATATTTTTTTCAGTCACTGAGACCACAAAATAATAAAAAAAAAGAATTGCCACCGTTTCAATTAATTATACATGGAAGAAATAGTTCTACATGACGGCTATTTTATAATTAATTAATTTAAATTCATCTTAATTCTTTTGCCATAAGAGAAGCCATATACAATACAAGTATACTTACTGCTACTCACTCTTCCTTGGAGACTCTAATATACGTAACTTGGGCTTCCGGGGTTAGTAGAATGTTCTGCGTAAAACTGGTGGCTATTTTCTTCACGAACTATATTTCCGTCCACAATCCAACTTATTCATTTTTTTCCTTCTCCTTTTTATTTTCACAACATGTTTCAGCAGTACACTATCATCATCAGGTGTTCTTTTGCCACAAACTCTTTCATCGTGTGGTATATCCCATTTCGTCTACCACATATAGTCTGTCAAGCATATATTAATGCAACAAGATGGTTAAATACAGTATGGTCTCTATTTGCCTGTGATGAATATGTTCAGCATTCATCAGACATTTGCCTCATGCTGAGTAACGCGTTCTCCTGGCTAAAAATATGAGCATTTTGTGCAGTGATCATGTTATTTTCAACACACGAGGTTATTTTAATCTAAATTTTAATAGCCCAAGAACACTTCATAATCTGTTGCAATGTTTAAATCAGTAAGCATCATGTCATCTGCAACGTCAACATCAACAACATGGACTACATTCTTGCCTTGTGTCATTTGTAAGGACTGAAACGGTGTCTTTAATTTTTATTTCAAATATCACTGGCGTCTTCTATTTTTCAGTTTATATAGCTAGCTTAATAATCAAGGCTAGGTTGTCTGGCAATCCTTACAAACCTTATACCAGTTTGTAAGATTTGAGGTTTTNTACCAGTTTATTTCAAATAATCTTCGTTCCTGTTTAATAATTGTCATTTCTAGTTCTCCCACAATTTATTCATTATGTTTATGGTCGTCCTTCTTTATCCTGCAACAGCTCTAAGGTAATGAATGTCTACCTCCACATGTCTTTCTCATTTATTCTACCTTCAACTTACAGCATCCAGAAAATATAAAAATATTAGTATGTTAATTATCCTACAGAATTTTATTACGTGCTTTTGGCGCCTCCAAAGTAATGGTGTTTTATGGTTCAATATAGATGTGTAAAACTATTTTATGTCATATTAATATCATAAGTTACAAGATTATGATATTTTCACAGGAGTGATCATTTCCATGTTAGAAGTCATACTGAAGATGGAGGCAGTATTTTCCTTCGGAACCTTGGTAACCACCTACTAACTACACCCGGAAGGCCACAGAACATACATTAACGTCTCTTTTGTAAAATCAACATTAATTATTGATGTCTTTGCAGTGATGTTCTTAACAAACAACTGAGTTTCTTTCTTCACCTCCTCTGGAATAAATTATAATTGTATATCAACTGATGTTGCTGGAATACATGGATCGTAATCTACAAATCAGACTGTCTAATACAGCGTATATTGCAAAATACATTTTAGGATATAAATATTATGTAACGTGATNATATATATGAATCTGCAAGCAAAGAGACCGTGATAACCGGTAAAAGCACCGCCGTGAAAGCCTCAAATCTTACATAAATTATAATTGTTTATCAACTGATGTTGCTGGAATACATGGATCGTAATCTACAAATCAGACTGTCTAATACAGCGTATATTACAAAATACATTTTAGGATATAAATATTATGTAACGTGATTAGAACAAAACCGCTTGTTCCGTACCTAAGGAATTTCTTGATTCATGGGAGGGCTATAATTTACTGAAATTATAGAAATGTTCGTGGAGAAATTCCCTTGGTTATCTCAATGAAAATGACATAAAAGTTGAAAGTAAGTGAACAGCTAGGAGGGACAATACACGGTTTGCTATCATAATAAATCACCATCCAAGTTATAATTTAAATTGTGACCTTTCAAAATACATTTTCTTGAAAAAGGATGGCTGATATCTGTATGTGGGGTTTGTTAGAGCGAGGGCACACCAAGAAACTGGCAACCGCAACGCAAACGCAATATCCGATAATTGTTATCAGCCTGAGTTGAACATATATTAATGAATGTTAAAGTTATCCCTATAAAAGGTCGTGGAGGCCGATAGGGTTGTGAGAGGTTGAGGCTCCCATATCTTCCAGACAATGGCGGTGAGGTTGTCAGTCTTACTCGCCAGCTGCCCTTCATCCACCCCAAGAACATTTCTGGTACTCATTTCTGTTAGAGGCTGAGTCAAACCCAGGGCCATAGTGCGGCTGGAAGGATTAGGTCAATTTAAAAATTCCACTTCATCGGAACTAGAACCCGTGACCTACAGGTTTGTAGCATAGTGCCTCAACCAACTACGCTACCGCGTACCCCCTGTTATTAAATGGCAACGCCGTTTCCTCAATTTGCGCTGCTCCATTCAGTAACACGTGTTCAACTTAAACTGATAACAGTTCTCGGAAATTGCGGTTGCGTTGCGGTTGCCAGTTTTCTTGATGTGCCCTTGCCCTTATGGGACATGCAAGCACGATTGTTCTGGAACTGGAACTGGCCTGCTATACGAAACACAGCAAGGGAACTGTGAAGTTCTGGTGAAACTTGTCGTACTGCATGTATCAAACAACAGAGTTTATACGAAGAAGAGGAAGCCATGAATTTTCACCTATTATTTTTTCTTGCTGATATATTGAAAATCATTTTTAATGACTTCATATTTACTTATTTATGTATGATTTAGGATGCCAACAGTAACCCAGACTCTATAGTGTCCAATAAGAGGAAGATCAGAAAAAATTTGATTGAAGATGATGTGGAAGTTTCATAATTTGAGGTAGGGTTATACCGTCAACCTGGCGGCACAGAGGTTTGTCACAATTGACAACCAGTCTCCAGACAGCGATTTGAACTCTGGACCTGCCGAATAAGAAACACGACCGCTACCCGTGACGTTCTGTTGGAAGATTTAAGCAAAACGTCTGGCTGCCTACTTGTTGATGAACTTACATAGGTATATTCTTTTTTCCTTTGGCCCTACAGCCCCAATTTTGGCCTTAGCCTATCTCCATGAAATACTCCGTTTCACTTCGGTTTACTAGATCTTAAGACATTCGGTAGGACCTCTTGGGCGAGTGATCAGCTCGTCGCAAGTCCTCCACCTGTACACAAACACAGAAAACACACACACTAAGCATCCATGCCCTAAGTGGGATTTGAACTCACGATCCCCGCTTCCGAGCGTGCGAAGACAGTGCATACCTTACATGGATCGGGTACCGTGACCGGCCACATAAGTATATTTTGTTTACATAAATACAAGTTACTCTAGCACTTTATCAGAAATAACTGAAGCTAACCATGTATTGTGCAGGTGATCGGTTCGAAGGGTAACCAGGAGCAATACCTCCTTTACTTGTAGTTACAATCTGTAAGAGTCCAATAAATCCAATTACAGATCTAAACCCCGTCTGTAGTAAAACAGTAACAACATTGTCACAGTTTGGGATGACTCTCGACGGGGTTTTGTATTGGATATTTGATTTATTAACCACTTATACACATGATTTGTAACTACGTACAAGTAAATACAGCACCACCGCTAATCTTCAAAATTTACAAATCACCACAGCACCTGCTGAGAATTTTCCAGCCTGCTGTGTCTTCACCAGCCTTTACTTGGTAACGACTTCTAACAGTGGGGATTCTTCAGCTTCCGCGCTCAAACCCTTCCTGAACGGCCCCTCCCTTCCACCTCTCTTGCAACTGTCTCTTTTCTTCAGAGACTCCTGTACAGAACTGACGTTTTAGTCCCCGTTGTCTTCCTTACAACTCCTCGGCAAAGCCTGCGTAGGCAACAACGTTCATTCTCGGATCCGTTGCAGCGGGAACGTGGTTACCGAGCTGTTCCCTAGCAACGGAAGTTGTTTCGTTGTTTGTTTCTCAGTCGCTGCCTAGAAACGGGTCTGTACATCACAGTATCAGTAATTTCTTTTCAGATTAGAACAAAAATAGGTTTGTCTTTCAATATCAATACACCTCTTTTCATCTTATTCATTTCCCCAAATAAATGTCTACCTTATTCGTTCTGGTTTTTCTCCAATCTCCTAGTCCAGCTATCAACCTTAATATTATTTTCTTGATAACCGTAACATTTCCCAATCAGATTCTCTTTTTCCATATACAAAATCCTCTGGTGGTACTGAAGAGTTAAATATTTCATTTTCCCTCTCCTGCTTTCTCTTCGCAGCTCTTTCTTTGCTTTACTCTTTGCAGCTCTTTCTTTCCTTTACTCTTTGCAGAATAGTACACATACACAAATACCTAACGACAACAATAAAAATAATACAATTCCCTATTTATACTCGTGCTTGATCAGCAGCTTCAGGGCCAATTATAAAGTAAGCACGAACAAAATAAAGAAAGAAGACACACGTAGACATAAATAAAAGACTGAACAACACAACTTGTATCATACAGACAAGGATAAAATTTCAATTAGGCCAATCACGCCAACAATTATGAGGCGAGAAATATATTATATATAGCCCTATATTCATATTGAATGCAATATTTGTAATAATTAAAAAAGTAGCAACATAAAATATGATTCAGAGCAAGAATTTCAGTTCAGAATACGCCAATGTCCATACAAACAACATTAACATCTGAAGAGCTTCTCGCAGGAAAGTGTTTACTTGAACAGCAAACAAAGAATGAAGAAAATTATCTAATATGCCGATCTGCAGCCCAGAGACCAGCAGTTTACATGTAGAACCCAATCTGAAAAAGAAACAGTGAATGAAGGTGGTTGGTATCAGTAGGCACAATGGAATTCGAAAGAATAGAGGCGTATTCAAGCTTAAATACAACTATTTGAAAATTAAATAAATATAGACATTACAGCGGAAGCGAGAGTGAGAGTTTCCTTGCGAACTAGTACTAAAATTTAGAAAACCTAGAAAGTATATACGTGTAGTTACCATAATATTGTAAATGAGTTTTGAATCCAGAAATGCTGCCATGTTTTGATAAAGTGTGTAGGTTTTACAGAATATTGAAAGAAATTTATAATTGTAGATCAATATTTTAGTTTTTCTTGAGAAAGATGTAATAATAAAATAAGTGACAAATATCCCATGATTTTTAGAACTTATATTTAATTGAAATACGCAGTACTTTAAATTTGTAAGATTTGAGGCTTTCACGGCGGTGACTANACGTCGGTTAACACCACATATACACGGTGCCAAATCCCAGAAGACTGCTTACTTTAAATTTGTTTCCATACTTGCAGAAACTGTGGAAGGTATGCATAAATATGAATTGTAATTCTTACGAGAATAATACCTACTATTGTTTAATTACTTACACTTTCTGACTCAGAATTATATTTGATCTGTTATGTGTATAGAACAGAAAAAAGCACAGATTTGATGGATTATTCTTACGTAAAGCTTAATTTTGAATAGAGACATCTTCTGAAACAGAACTTCATTTTCAGTATGATTAATAATTGAAAATATATATCATTGCATTTCTAGTTACTTGTACTGACGTTGTAACGAAATTGCAAAAGAAAACAATATGATGTGGCAATTTAAGTTGTAACGAGTTTATATCGGAGAAAATTACACACTCATTCATTTTGTCAATTAACTTACTCCTGATCTAGCCATGCCTCAATTTCTTTACTGCACAGTGCATACACGTGGTCGAAGTCCTTTAATTTATAATTGTTTTCGTGACTTTAATCACGGCTCTATTTTGTGCACATGACCCACAAAAAGCGAGATGCATACGACGTGGTGACTGACCGGGTACTCTCGGATACAAGAAAGACAGCCGCGGGCGTAATTTTTTTGATATTCGGTAAGAAGGGCTTGAGTAGAAGAAAAGTATAAGATTTGAGGTCTTCACGGAGGTAGCTATGAAGAAAGCCGTCTTCTTGGATGTAGTGTCGTGTAGATATTGTGTAAACCGTCGTTTCGGAGGAACGTATCGTCTCCATCTTTAGTGTATAAAAATCCGCGAGCGAGGAACCAGCGTCAGAAGGTGGCTGTAGCCTGAAGTCTGCAGCCACCTGTTGACGCTGGTTCCCTTCTCGCTGATTTTTATACCCTGATGATGGAGACAATACGTTCCTCCGAAATGTCGGTTTACACAATATCTACACGGCCATTCATCCCAGAAGACGGATTTCTTTACAGAAAAATTGTTACGAATGGTTCATGTTGACAAAAATCATTTACATTAGGAACTTGCTGTTTCTGACTTAAGGGCTAGGCACTATGTTTATATGTTATATTATATTTGGAGACAATCCAGACTTTTAGTAGCTTTTCAAAGAGAAGATACGCATGTAGTCTCTATACTATTCGGTTATGGAAATTCAGAGAAGTTGTCTACAAGTTTCTCTGCAGATATTTTGACAGAAGCAAGGATAACATATATTTTCCCATTAGACGTATTTTTATTCTCCCAAATTTCTTACCGTTCTTGTCAATACGTCGCTTAAAATAGTCTAATTAAGAGAACAAAAGAACCTGCAATCTCGGTAGAATAACGACTTCACACACAGCTGAGTGGAGCTGCCAGTCATGGTCCGTACAAGTTTATGCAACGCTGAAACGGTTGCACATTACTCAGGGAGCCGTGAATCACGCAAGCTGGTACTTACGTGCAGTTCTCTCCATGTGCAGCGACGGCAGTGATAACAATCTACTTAAAACACACATTTATTGCTATTAAGTTGGCAATTTATGTTATTGAATTAGCTTTCTTCACAGTATGGCGGTCATGTAGTACTAGACGTGAACGAGTTGTATAAGTTCTTAGCTTGTACCGCTCACATTCAAACAAGAGTTTGAAAACACACGTGATACTGAATATTTTATGATTTTATCCGTTGTTCCAGGCGTTCATTTTGTAGTATTGTCTGTAAGCTATAAAATAAAATCCTCTTATATTTTTATGATTAATGTAGGAGAACAACTTAGTGTCCAGGCAGTCAAAGGTTCAAGTAACGCTTTATTCAATGTGAGTCATATAAGAGAAAAAAATTCCATGATTTCAAAACAGTTCATTTTCGAACATTCAGGAGAAAACAACATGCACTTCAGCTAATATTTAAGTATAAAAATGAACCAATCAATGCTGAAGTAAAGAAAGTATTTATGGGCTTTTAAACAGACTTTCACCACAAGAAGAACATCCCAAGTTTTGATTAATAGGTTTTCTCTACTTTCTTCATCGTCTGACATTCTAAAGAACACAAAATAATATAATATTTCAGAAACAGGATCTGTTTATGCCCTCAGATTGGGGGGGGGAGACACCCATTATGTAGATCCGATAGAAAGAGCAATACTGAATCACTGAACTTCGGCTCTTAGGTTAGCTCCTAACGGATCCAACAGAATAGATGTCTCCCACCCCTAACATGAGGAAGGAAAGAGATCCAGTTTCCGAAACATTGTGTTTTTTAGAATACCAGATATCCAAAAACCCAGTATCATGGGAGTATACACCACTGTCAGGACCGTTAAAACGTATCCATGTATTGTTATGTGTTCACGCTCCTGTTGTGTCGTACATTCTTCGCGGAGTTTGAAATATTTGAATAAAATTAACCCTATAAAAGTATTCTCTGGGTTATGGATCTGCACAACCACTGCCTCATACGTCTTCATGGCATAGAGCCTAATTATTTAGGCGCAGAGACAACTTTACGTTTACCTAGGACAGAGATTTATAGTTTCACGTCAGAATTTGTTATGTTTCGCAAACAGGTTAAGTGGGACCTATATAAGCTTCTACGCGAGATTATTCGGCTGCGTGCAATGCAGAAATGAATTGCTGTGGCGCTCATGCGTGTGGTTAATGGTCTCCTGACTTTCCTTTCCAATACTTCCACTTAACACACTGGATCACTCTGCAAATGGTGTGTAAATATGGTTCATGTGACAGTTGTTAGGATTTTTATTGCAAATTTGGTGTTAACTTTATGATAATTGTTGTTGTAACCACTTCCATTAGTGAAACATGGCATTACAGAGAGCTTTTCTTATTCCAAAACACGAGTTTGAAATGCAGATGGGCCAACTACACACACATATACGTGTTTCTATCATATTGCAGTCTTCTGAGTTATGTCACCATTTAGTCGAATAAATGGTTCACTGTGATTTCGTGGAATATAGTGTCATGAATTTCTGAGTCCAAGGAGGCAGTAACTTCTATTGAAACTCTTTTAACCAATAAGTCAGAACACAAACATCACAATATGAATTGTAATAGCTTTGGAAATCTCACTCATAATATTTTCCTACAAAGACAATTGTCTGTTAAACGTCAAGGTAGAAACGTGAATATATATTGATATGCAACTAGAAGAATATTTATATTTGTAATACATTCATTTGTCAACATCTCTGTTATACATATAATTGTTCGTGTTTGTCTGCGTTTGTGAATCTGGTATGCTTTAAAATGACATGAATACGTATTATAATTTATAAAACCCTTACGAGAGAAATCTCCGTGTGTGTTTGCTAACTTTTAATCTCCGTTGCAATAAACTACAAGTTATAAAGATAAAACTATGACAAAACTTTCCCGTGATTAATTTACTAAGAACTACGCCATGAAAAAGTACGAAGAAGTGGAGGTATACCTCCACCATTCTTGACCCCGGCACTAGATTCACGCCCCGGCCCCTTTACCCCGGGAAAGAGCCCCAGTGCCCATTTGATAGGAGGTTGGATGAACTCCAGAGCCGAACTGTACACTGTGGAGAAAACAAAATTCCTTTCCTCTGTCGGGAATCGAAACCTGGCCATCTGCAGCCTTTATAAAATTTGCGTAACTATCATATTCTACAAACATCATATATTTGTGTTCATGCATCCTTATCTGTGCATGCGCTTATATTACCTTCACTGAATCAGAAGGAAATTATTTTTCAGTTATATTTACATGTGATCTATTTATCGACGTTCTCAGTGGCTCCCGCTCTACATCTTTTTTATTCCTCTCGCTCCCACTTTGGAGCATGAGGCTGATTTCTCAGTTTTATGATCATTTTTACAGACGGTAGGACTTCTTGGACGGGTGATCAGCCCGTCACAAGGCCTCTACCTAAACACAGGACAACACAAACACAGAATAAACGCATACACATACCAAACATCAATGTCTTGTGTGGGATTCAAACCCACTATCCCGGCTCTCCGTGAAGAGACAACCCGGGACCTCTCAGTGTGAAGCAGGAAGCCTCTACACTCCGTCATGAAGCTCGGTCTGCACTTCGCACACTGTCCAGGTTTTGTGGGTTTATGGCTGTAAATGTTTACACAAAATTCATGTTTACTTATGCAGGATGTGCAGTCATCCAAGTATCATTAATGGTTTTCTTGTGATAATGATCTTTGTGTACGTGAAGTAGAGATTTAAAAGACCCATCTTCTAGTAAATTCAATGGTAGCCTGCACTAACCACAATAATATACGAAAATCGATTTCCTGACTCGAAGTTATTAACATCGGACACGAACGGCATTTTTTCATCTCCTGTGAAGACTGGTTGCCTGTATGTAAGGCTTTCGTCAACGAGTGTATGAACCACGAAAGAAACTAGCACTTTGCTTTCCACGTTGAGTTCTAAGCTGAAATGGATAGGACCTAATATATAAAACGAAACTAGTCTCTGGAATATAAACATGGGGAATATCCATTTGAAAGAAACGGAGAAACAAGTTAAAAGGGTGTGATCTTTCTAAGTAGCGTATTAAGATACATGCCTGATTCACGTTGTAGGCGTACAGGAAGTAATTGCTTCAGAAAGTTCTGATAGCCGTTCCAAAGAAAACGCCTTGTCGCACAAAGGAAATACAAGGATGCTATTTTCGACAATTCTTGTGACACACAATTACCAAGGTGGTCGTTATGAAAGAAATTTTATTTATACAAACATATGAGTGCTTACGACAGCTCGATCGCGCGCACATACATGCATGCGCACATACACACACACAAGCACAAACGCACGCACGAACACAAACCCTTTCTATCTCTCTGCTATAATGAACATCTTTATAATCAAACCTCTTCTTATCCCACATGTCAACCACCCATTCTTCAAACGGATTAATATTGTGGCATATCTGCTGAAAGCCAGGGTGGTTAAGCCACCAGAGATGGCCATTGCTAGGTAACAGCAAAGTAACAACACGTGGCTCGGTATTTTCTTGAGAAAGCTTGTGGGCTGTCTACGGAACCACATCTTTGCCCAGCCACACACGTCTTCGTCCGATGCAAACCGTTGTCCACGAATGCCTCTCTTCAGGTCTCCAAAAATGTGAAAATCACATGGGGAGATATCTGGGCAGTAGGGGAGACGTTGAAGGACTTCCCAACCAAATCTCTGTAGCGCATTCCTCACAGAGTTGGCAGTGTGGGGCGCGCATTATCATGAAGAAGGGTAATGAAGTTCAGTAGCATTCCAGGGCGTTTTGCCTTTGTGGCACGTCTCAGTTTCTGCAAAGTGTCTTTATAGCGCTGTGCACTGATTGTGGCCCCATGCTCGAGAAATTCGACAAACAGAGGGCCTTTGCAGTCGAAGAAGAAAGTCATCATCTCTTTACCGGAACTTGTGTGTACGGCTTTGGACTTCTTCGGTGGGGGAGAATTCAAGTGTTTCCACTGTTGGCTCTGCCCTTTGCTCTCAGATTCAAAATTGTGGCACCAAGTTTCGTCCCCAATGACAATACGGAACAGAAAAGAATACTCCTTTCTTTTTGTTTAGTGAGGGGTGGAGTCCAGTTGGGTCCACTCGGCACGGCGGCCACTAATTGGCCTAATGTACCAGCCCCGGGTGAGTATGATGATGGAGAATTTGGTGGAATGAAGATTGGCAGGGGAAACCGAAGTACTTGGAGAAAACCCGCCCCAGCGCCACTTTGACCCCACCAGATTTTAGTACCGTAAGCAAATTCCAGTGTTACCAACTTGCGCGCCGTGTGAGTTATGCGTGGTGATCCGTTTTCATTTGACTGTCCCTTATATAACAAAATTGTGCAGTCAAAAAGATCATGAGAAAGAAGATGTTCGCGGTACAGGACAAGGTGAAGCCATACATAGACAATGTAAGAAGCTTAAATTTGGCGATGGTAAAGCTTACGACCATTCAAGCGACTAAGCTGCCATTGTGGCATAAGATACATATGATAGGCATGTTCTGCTCTGCAAAGCCTGTACTTGTTTGTAGTGCAAAAAAAAAAGACTTCTCAATGACATTCTATATGTGCGAAATGTACACTTGAAGAAAGGTGAAGCATATTCGTGAGAGACAAATCCACCTTCTCGTCAGATAGGATGTCACATAAGGACGATTACTGCAAGAGTTCAGTTTAAAAAAGAAATCTCTGGTCGTGGGTCTCAAGGGAATTGAAACCAAGACAAACTGATTAGCCTGTAAACCGTCAATTGTAAAATATCTCTGACTCTGACAACTCGTCCTCTCGTCAGAAAGGGCGCCACACATCAATCAACCAACAACAGTCTCACAGTAATAAAAATCTGGTCATGGGCCGCGGATGGATGCTGGACACCAAGACAGACTGGCCGACTTACCGTCGGTCGTAATACATTTTTTTCTTAGACTTTGATTTTGACGCAGTGTTACAACTGCCGACAGTTCGGCTATGTCTTGGCTAACTGCGAGCAACCTCCCCGTTGTAGTTGGCGTGGGGACTGCCACCTTCACAAGGAATGCCCGGAAGAGGACAACACAACGACGATACCGACATGCAGCAACTGCAAGTTGGCAGACGGAGAGGAAACTAATCCCTCCAACTATGAAGGCTGCAGGCACGTCAAGGAAGAGACACGAAAGAGAAAGTCGCAGACAGAGCCCGAGACTACAACGGGAAGGGTGTTCCCTTCCAGCCACTCCAACCCCGGGCCACTCTTCGCGGAGGTATTACGCAGCAACAAACAGCAACTGCAGCAGATAAACTTGGGGACTGCATAGAGAAATGATCTAAAACAAGACCATCCGAACACTTATTGTACACTATTCCCTATGGAAAACTGAGTGATTAAGCTACAATATTAAATTAACTCTCCATAAAATACTAATTAGATCATTAATGACTTATGCTTGCCCCGCCTGGATATTTGTAATCTTTTAAAATTGCAACCCTTGCAAAACAAGACTATCTGAACCACTGGTAAATTTTCGAAGTACACACCGACCGGCGAGTTACATATGGCTTTCCAAGTAGCATATACTTATATTTATGTAACGAAATTGTGGAGGCAACAAGCAGAGGTCACACGCAATCATGAAATGTAAATGTCGGAGACATCAGAAAAGATAAAGTCTAAGCAGGAAATATATGAGGCTTACGTGGTAAGCTTGGCGGCGGTCAAGAGTGCGACCGTCCAAGTGACTAGGCAACAGTTTTATCGTGAGCTACATGAATTAGGACATGATCTGCTATGCTGAGCCTTGAACATATTGCAGATACTTGTACATGCATACTATAGTTACATGTAAAAACTGTAAATAGCAGGTGTTCACAAGGAACCGGACGCTTGACAGCTGAATATGTAGAATGTCGACATGTAAAATTTAAATATAGATGACACTTACTACTGATTTTGACGGCAGTAAATGACAGACCAGACGGTTCCTCAGAGTGGGCGCCCCATATAGACAAACCCGCAACTCTCGGGCAGTAACAAAAACCTGGTCGTGAGCCCCAGATGGTGCTTGACACCGAGACTGGCTGGCCGACTGACTGTTAGTAGTGACGTGTCTTTGACTTTTTACTGAATTAAATTAGAAAGGCTTGAGCTTGGATTTAGCAGTTGAGAGACAGACCCAATAGAGATCTTCGCGGACAGTCGCCCCATGCCGGAAGTAGGTAAGGCTTAGGAGCTCCAATTGTTGTAAGCTGTTGCCTAAAATTATGTATGCATTTCTCATATCCCCCATGCTTGTTATATATCCCGCCAAATTCATCCTCCCTTATTTATCCACGAATGCACATTATGACACACCTTAGAATTTATAATTCTAAAAAAAAAAGACTCTCAAAAATAACGTAACTGCGCTTCAATTCTGACGGTTCTGTAAGACATTTTCTTCTAAAACCTAAAAAGCATAAACTCATGAAACTCATTTAAATTAAAGTTTATTATATACCATTATTATAAATGATAATTTTATATAAAATTAATTTTATCTCAATTCCGTGGGGTTGGTTGGTTGGTTGAGAAAACAATTCATTTTATATCTTAATGACCGGTCTGGTAGATGAATGAGAAAGACTGCCACTGACGAAGCAAACCGAAATCGAAGGCTACATTTCTGATAATAAATGTACCTCTGAGGGATTCATTCAGTATTTAATTGCTTAATTTTCAAACTACATTACGCAACAGGTTTTTACAACAGAGGCAGATGGTCGGAGGTCCTCTGTATTAATCGCTTGTAACAGTCCTACGTCATGTCGGTTTATACTGCCAATGGGGAGCTGCAGCACTGGCGGTAGCATACAGGATAGGTAAAATAAAAAAAAAAAGAAATGAAGCTGTAATATACGTGAGTTAGTAAAAGTTACCATGAATCAGTATCACCATTAAGAAATCCACACTTCAGAAAGCAAATGTCATGTTCTCCGCTTTCTGATCAGTTAGAAAAGAGAAGCCAAATATGATTAACTTGTCACTTACATTTGGTCCTCCTAATCTCTCATTTCGGCTGAACCCGCTCATTCTACAGCATAGTGCCCAATTCAGAATGACAGGAGGCTTACCTGAAACATGAACAAAAAGTAAAATAATAACACCTGCGAAGAATGCGGTCCACAGTTAAACGCTGTGCTAAATAACCATCCGTTATTGGTTCAGCACGAAACGTGAACAGTTTCTGAATTGGAACGTTCTGTATTTCTCCTTTGACTGCCGTGGGATCTACCCCAGATTCGTGCCGACTTAAAATTATTCCTAAATTAACTGAAATTCTACGCAATTTAGTAGTATGAGTTTCTAGGGCAATAAATCCGCTTATCGTAAAGTCTCTGTGCTTAATGACAATAATTCGAAAATGTTTCTTCTGTTATTATTCATAATAAGTTTATTTAATTTTGAAATCATTAATATTTATTTATTAAAATAAAATGAAATAGTCAAAGTTGTAGCAGTGCTATAAAGAAGCACAATATGGTCAAATTGACGATTTGTGTATTATTAACCAGTCACAAGATGGAGACATTTGGTTAAGTTCACTTGTCGATCGATATACTCCAACGGGAAGACCTCAAGTAACAATTTAATATGAAGCTCGCTCCATCTAGATTTATAGACTCAATTGTTCCTTAAATTAATTGGCGCTGAAAGTAGGATCTAATAAATAGAACTGCTGGTTCATACAACATATTTCTCTTTGGCGTTAGAATATTTGTAGGGTCTCTACAATATATTATTTTAATAGTAATCTATTTTATACCGTGATGCATGAGTGTTTATAAATTTCAGTTAATACTGTGTATGATAAATATAATTTCTTGAGTTAAGAAGGCACTGAATTCGCAGAAGATTTGCGAGGATGCAGTCGAAACTCTATACATACTTCCTGCCTCATATAGAAAAATCCCGATGAGTATCATATAAAGAAACTGCAACAGTTTTACATGTTGCTATATGCGGGTGCCTATCCCAGTTGCAGTTTTGTGGCTCATGAAGGGCGCACAGCCTCTGCCCATGAAATAGCTATTCCTCCATCCAAATATTTTTTTTAATGATTTTGAAAGACTAACGGAGGGCCACAATATCTTATCTAGATGAATATTACCAATAGTGCTTTTCGTCTATTTAACGATATTGCATCTAATGCATACGTTAGTCACCATTGAATTAAGTAATAATTATCATTTATTATAGTAATTATGCAAAGGAGAAGAGATTTAGACCTACTTAAACGTAGTTCTCTTAATACACTGCAATGATTAAGAAAATCGACGAAACATCTTCTTCAGGATAGTCAGTTTTTAATCAGAAATTCGAAATGGAATCCCAATATAAGCCAAGGGCGACATAGTTGAGAGAGCCTGCATCGTTTCTGCGTCATTAAATGCGTTGAAAACAAAACAATGACGTCAGATTCAGGATTCGTGTCCCGCATCTACTGCAACGCCTTGTTACTATCACGACCTCCAAGGCACTCTTAATAAGCAAAATCGAAAGTGTAAGTTCGTGTGGTACTAAGTCATTCGGAGACGAACATGCACAGTTTAAGGCAATCAATTTGCTTCATAATCGTGACTAAGAAAGCTCCATTTGAATATTGAAGCAGACCAATTGGAACACAGTTTCATGATTTAAATATGCACCAATTTTTGGGATTCGTTAATAAAAATCGTGAACTAGTTTTGAAGGTAATCTATTGTGTTCAGTTTATAGATAACTGTAACTGAAATTATTGTTATGTATATTAACAGCTCAGATGTCAAATGGTCATTAGGTTAACAGTGCATGTGTGAAGTGGGTGTAATGCCTCATAATGCAATCTAGATCGGTACGTGCTTTATATGAAGCAAGTACATTTAGGTAAGAGAGGGGACCCAACCCAAATTATTTATATATCAAGTTTCATGGTCACAGGTGCTGTTTGAAAGGCTGTATAGGAAGTATGGCTTTGTCTTCAAACGAGTTAGTGAAGGGCTCTATATTTCGTGTTCAACTTTGCATTGACATTCAAATAGACGGTAACCTGTCATATTGTACTGCATATGTCCATACGGGTTCTTTGTTTTTATTTCACCTTAGGTGTAGCACGGAACGTATCTAAGTTACGTATAGAGTGTAGACTTTTATTAAGGTCGCTGATCTGGTTTGCCTACCGCGGTGTTCCCAACAAAGACAGGCATGAACTCTTTCTTTTGTTTTGGTCCTAAGAACGAATAATAACATTCTTCAAATCTATTATCCAGCTTGCACGAATTCTAAAAGTAATGTTATTGGGATATTAATAAATTGCTTCTTCTCATAACGCAACCTGCCGTTACATACTAATCTGCATATATTAAGTTCAGGATTCTTCACTGTTTAAGCTGCAGAAGGCAAGTAACAGTGAAGAGGACTTTTGTTTGGACGCATTCGCTATACGTAGAACAGGCTGGTAGCTGAAAATTAATTGCGACTATATTAATCTAAATAATAATTACATTTTAACGTTTCCTAAGAAAATATATTATAAAATCTCTATGAGATATAAAGCGTGAACTTCTAAAATATATTTTTTTTCTCTTCGCTCCCACTTTGGAGCATAGGGCTGATTTCTCAGTTTGATTGTTCAAATTTTACATACGGTAGGACTCCCTAAACGGGTGATCAGCTCGTCGCAAGCCCTCTACCTAAACACAGAACAACAGAAACACAGAATAAACTCATACACACACCAAATATTCATGCCTTGTGTGGGATTCAAATCCATGAACCCAGTGCCGAGCGAGCGAGCGAGCGAGCGAAGACAGTACATCCTTTTTACCGCTCGGATACCGTGACCGGCTGTAAAATTTATGCACAAATTAAATTCGTGTTCATACGAAAGAACTTTTTGAATCGTTATCTGAAGGCAAGTGTTTATATTGTATTTCACAGTTGTTTCCACCAATAGTGTCAAAGTAGATGTTCTGTTGAGGATTTATTTAATATTATTATCTGCTTGTACCTGTAAATTCTTCATATGAGTTATTGTGGTATGGTCATATTGGTGACCAGTTGTGGAATAAAATTGAAGAAATAAACATACAAAGCGGTCGAGTGGTTGGGACACCTGCTCCATGTTAGAACAGTCCCGGCTGTGAACCGAGGTTCCACAAACCAGCTACTCCAATAGAGGTTTTCCGCAGTTTTTACTAGTCTGTCAAAAAATTTCTAAGAGAACAACCTACCTTAGAAGAGGCAACGACCACTTCCTTTCACAATCTTCCTATTCGTCATTAGGACCACAAATAAAGTTGTCTTTCGACCTTACATAGCACACACAGTTGAGAAAGTGTCAATAAAAATCAATTTAATGAGTTGTAAAAATATACAAGACACAAAACAGTATAATGTTTTCTGACTGCCATTTTTATTTTCTAGTCGGAAGCTTTGGTGAAAATAATGCAAATCAGTCATTTATGGTGTATTTGAGTGCCCTAATAATAAAAATCTGCGAAGTTGATCATCTTTCAATCCATTTCCTGAATTTTGTATATCGAATCCTTCACAGTCATGCAACATTCGAACTGATGTCTCATACATGCAATGGTAAACATAGATATTTGAGGAGACATAGTCTTGCCACCTTGAAGATAAACAAATGAGAGAAATACGTTAAATTTTATATTCTTGGAAGCTATGAACGGATATCGCGTAGATACAATGGCTAGAATATACCCGAAAAATGTGGGCCCAACTGCAACTCGCTCGATTTAACCCATTATCATTCGGTTTTCATGAAAATCTGTTCAGAGTAGAGCTTCCGGTTACATTATGAGCTGCATATGCTGAACTTCATATAGTCTAGAGTAGAGATTTTTCATATAAGTGACTCAAATTTTATTTAGGACCATTTTGGTGGAAACTAAGGCTCTGAGGGACGCGAAGTCATAAAAGTGCATGTTTTTTATTTTTCTTTCTTTCTTTTTTCTATCCCCTTCCCTTTCGGTCTCTTTAAGATGAATTTAGACTCAGAGAAAAAAGGATAATTTTGGATAAAAGGTCTCAAATGAAGTGATATTCACTTGATTTACGAACTTTATATACTGCATCCTCTTGTATATATAGTATTTAATTGCTTATATTACTACCGTCTGCACAAGTACCATGGGAATATATGAGACAACTCCGTCTTAAGTGCAACAATTTAATTGTAGTTCCTTCTCCTTTCCTTCCTCTACACTACATGTTTCGGCCCTAAATGGCCATCATCAGGTGTATATTCTTACATAGTTGCTACACTGCCCGTAGTTTAAAATTTAAAACACCAGTCTTTCCAATTGTATGTATGTATAAAATCTTTGTTAACCTACACACGTCAATTTGATTTCCAAAATTGGCACTTGACGTGTATAGGTTAACAAAGATTTTATACATACATACAATTGGAAAGACTGGTGTTTTAAATTTTAAACTACGGGCAGTGTAGCAACTATGTAAGAATATACACCTGATGATGGCCATTTAGGGCCGAAACATGTAGTGTGGAGGAAGGGAAGAAGAAAGAACTACAATTAAATTGTTGCACTTAAGACGGAGTTTGTCTCATATATTGTGTGAGTGTAACAGGATGCTTAAATATAATATTGTTATCATGGGAATATCTTCAATAAAGACAATAGGTGTTGGTATATGTCCTATTTGTGCTGTAACATAGTGACGTTTATATTAAACACGTAAGACATATACCAACACTTAGTGTCTTCATTGAAGATATTCCCTTACTACTTGTTGTGTCGACGGTCGTAATATAAGCAATTACATATTGTACACTTATTGTTCATTTCACGACATACTCAGCAGCTGACAATACAGAGTCGAATGTTAAGGCGTTCAGATAATAACAAATTGGATAGTGTACGAGAGGAAAATAATTCCTTCCATGTACCTGTCTGTAGGGACTGAGAAACTCCATAGAAACGTCAGCCACAACAGTTGGTCTGCAAAACGTGGACTGAAGCCAGGAATTCCCAAACACGACGCAGAAACAATAATCACGTGACCAAAGCTTTCTGTCGATAAATATATTGAAGAAGACTAGCAACATACATATAAATTAAAAAGACGATATTCAGTATAATATGGTAGCTGCGACCATTTCGGACGTACGTGCTGCCTCCATCTTCAGGGTAGAAGACTAAGATTTATGTGGGAATGTTAGTTATGATAGGCGGAATACTGTCCAGGACTGAGAGTGTGAGTAGACGGTGGCACTAAGAACTGAACAGACTATACGGCATCACATCCCAGAGGACAGAAGTCTTCATATCCATCACTATATCTCAAACCTCACACAGAAACCTAAAATGCGTAACATACAGCTATCAAATAGCACGAACGTGTTATTTTTGTGGCTACTTCGTTGTACCAAAGCGATCCATTTTCAGTGGACAGTGAGACCTGACGAATCCAAGTGGATCCTTTGGTTCCTGATAGAAAGGTTTCGATACAACATGATGCTGCAAAAAGCAATATACGCGGATTTAAATACCCTCTAAAATACGTACGCGGTTAGAATTTCGTCTCAGAGATTTTCAGAGGATTCACTAATTTCATACTGACTTCTAGACATAAGAAGGTAGCTATAACAGTCCTTTCAGATCCCTGCGGTGTGTTACAATAACAGTAGATATAATATCAAGTTAGACTCTCATTACGGGCTGATAAAAATGTGAGTACATTTGCAGAGCGTTAAAAAATTCCAGTGATACACAATCTGCTTTAAACTTCAAGACGATCATAATCTCAACACATGGTGTGTCGATGTAAAACAAATAATTTATGTAGTTCAGTTCTTACGAGTCATATTTCTAGAAGCAGGTTCCCACGGCCTCACTTGCCCTAAAGTACCACAAAGTTACCATTATAATTAATGTTTTTCTTATTTTTATTAAATGCCCCAAGACGCTAGGCGCTAGCCATGGACCTTTGACCGGTGGCATCTCGCCAAGTCCCCACGCCCAGCTCACCTGTTCACTCTGCAGGATGGTTTGGCGTACGTTCTATGTACTTTACACATGCAAATGCATTGCGACACCTGATTCAGTCTTCCTTCAGCAAATCAGTTATCGAGGATGTTAATAATATTCTAAGTCAATACGGTAACTAGTTACAGGCTGGACGACAGACACTGGATTCAGAGAAGAGATTTCATGCTCAGTAATTTGTATACACTGACCTGGGGCCCACTCAGCCTCCTATCCAGCAGACATTTGAGATTATAGATTTCAAATCTATCGCGTCGTGAATATAGCCCCTCACCTCTACTTACAGCCTAGGTTAAAAATGTTTTTAACCAAATTTCTCAGTACATTTTCACCTACTAGAATGCCTAACTAACAACTGAGTATCAAATTAATTCCTTGGATATAATTATTCGTCTGGAATCTGATAGTCGCTCGGCTGGTCACGAAATTTCCCGACTAACACGGAAAGAGAAAATTTCCCCGTGTTCACAGGAGCTCGGCTCCGGACTCTAGGCTGAGTATACTGAATTCTGTTCTCAACTTCAGACCCTATTTCCTTAAATCAACTTACATATTCACACTACAATCCCATCCGCCCAAACATGTTTTCAGAGGTAAATTATTGGAACAAATTTCTGTCACCCCCATGCATGCTACATGTCCCGCCTTCTTCTCCCATACATTTCACTTATTCCAAGACTTCTGGCTTCTGATGTGGATTGTAACCGATTTGACATACTGCGGTGACACACAGACTGTGACCACTGAGAGAATATAAACTGCGCCAATACCACTCTGAACATCGCTTGTCTGGGAACGTCAGTCCGTACCAGGTCGGTGCACTATCCCTGTGTCGAATCAACACAAACTAAACGACATGGCGACGGAAAAACTTATATACTGTGGGGGGGGTTCTAATATGTATTCTTAACCTGGTGTTGTTATACCGTTTATACGAAGGAAAATGAGATTTACGGAACATGTAGTACGCATACGGAAAATCAGAAATTCGAATATGTTTAGTCCGAAAGAAAGGCACAGTTTATGAGACCTTCTCTTAAAGAAGATCTCTCTCTCTCTCTCTCTTCTCCTGTCGCTCCCATTTTGGAGCTTAATGCATCTGTGAAATGCTTTGTTTCACTTCAGTTTCGTAATCCTAAGACAGTCGGTAGGACTTCTTGGACGGGGTATCAGCCCGTCGCAAGGTCACAACATACACAGGACAACATGAACACAGAATAAAAGCAGACACCCATGCCTTGAGTTGGATTCGAACCCACGATTCCAGTGTTCGAACGAACGAAGACATGTCATGCCTTAGACAGCGCGGGCCTGTGATCAAACTTAGGGAGCATAATATTAATAAAATTAATCACAGTTCTTTATAACAAAACCTTAGCGTCTAGGTAAGATTCAGGTGGCTCGAGATAGATTCTGGTGAACACCCTGGAGTTTTATAAAAGCAGGAAATTCCTTGATCGTCAAGGAAGTTCCTAAATTTGAACTGTTCTGAATTTCTTTAGAAATACTCGTTTGTGCAGACAGGTCTACATGCCGTAACTAAGATAAGTTCAACATGTTTCTTACACAATCGGAAACAAGAATGAAATAATGAAAACAATAAATAGAATTAGAACCGCACAGCCAACGAAACAATGTTCAAATTGACTCTGAACAATATAATGTGCAACAATTATTTCAACAATCCGCAGCTTTCTTTCCGGAATGTTTAAAGTGACCAAGTAAATTTCGGTGTAAACTGGGACTGACATATGACCCAACCTGTGGAAGGTGCCTACAAGAAGATGAATCAGCCACACATATCCTGTGTCACTGTGAGGCCATAGCTTATTTAAGATTTCGTCACCTGGGGCACTTCTTTATGGAACCAAGTGACTTTTATGACGCCCCCGTAAATAAAGTCCTACATTTAATTCGAAATGTAGGATTAATAAAGAGTTAATCCAAGGGGAAGCACAATAGATCATTGAAGGTCACAGTGCGAAGGCCGGATTTTATGGCCCACCCCTTACACACATCCATACATACATACATATATATATATATATATATATATATATTGCACAGTTTCCTTGGATACCGAGAAGACGCCATGGCTTCACGTAACTACACCAAAAACGGAGAAACCCTACATGGAAACCAAAGAAATGAAATGTCGGCAGTTTATCTGCTTCGCAAAGGAACCGCTGAGGTACCGGTCTTGTACACTTTGTGCTGCACACCTGCTATTTATCCGCTTAGTATCTTTCACATTTATCATATTAGTCGTGCTGTTTTTATTATTAAAGTTTCGAGTGTCATTGTTTTTATCTCTTTGTACATCGTATTATTCCAAGTCCTAATTTCTGCATCATTCTTAATCACAAGAAAATACCGTCTCGATTTTTAAACTCCCGCTGACTCACTCGCTTCCATTATAAGGCCAAATTCTTTCTATCAAAGGATCAAGGATATTGCATTATATTGAGTCGAGTCGCTTATAGAACACGGTTTGCGAACAAAAAGGAAAAGAACAATAAAAAGAATAAAATAAATAAGTAGAAATAAAAGAAGTAACAACACCCAACCAGCATCTTGGTGAGACAGGTATAGGGAACAGACACTGGCCGGCAGAGCATGGCGAAACTCAATGTAGGTCAAACAGAATCGTGACTTCCAATGCGTGACGAAACAAGCACTGCTGGGACTACAGATTGCTCATGAAATGTGTGCATCATGTTATAAACTTCTCCGATAAAGATCACTCTCTTCTCGGTTTGGGAATAAAAAAATATTGACCAGCAGGTACTTCACAAATACGTCTAAATACATATGACATAATCCTTAGTACGAATATTTTAGTGTATTGTTGGCGATTTTCTTTCCATTTTATTTGATAAATTATGGCTTAAATTGACACAAAAATCCTACAATGTAAATTATATTTAACCATAATATTTGAAGAAAATGGAAACTGAATTAGATGAGAGAGTTATAGCATTGTTGTCAAGATCACGCCGGATTTTAACGCCTGATCATAT
Organism: Cryptotermes secundus; assembly: GCF_002891405.2. Lineage (NCBI taxonomy): Eukaryota > Metazoa > Arthropoda > Insecta > Blattodea > Kalotermitidae > Cryptotermes > Cryptotermes secundus. The sequence continues at coordinate 616,757 of NW_019738985.1, forward strand.
GTTTCATAACTGCACGAGTATTTCTACGACACTACCTTCATTAATGATGTCACTGATAGGCAGAAAAGTAATGATTAAATAAAACAACCACCAATTGTTGCCGTTCCTATCTGTTATGTCGAAATATTACAAGCAATTGCTTCACTTCTCTGCAGTGTCACGACCTGTTACCACACACTCTGAACTTCGGCAGTATTCTGCTATAATGCATCTGGAAATATGAATCGTGTTATGTTACAACTATGATTTTATTAAGGTATATTTATTATTAACACTGCACTCGACCCACATCTGTAAAAGAAAACGCCTACAAAATCTGATCGAAATGCACGCTGAGCAGAACTACGTATACAGTAACTTGCCTATAATACATAACGTCCGTTCTTTTCTTTCCTTACTCCCAGCTTACAATTTCTTCTTTTGATTTATTTTTATTTTTATCTCTACATACTTTCTTATGAGGATGCAGGTTTATTTCGTTTCTTAGTTGCACTTTTCTCTCTCAGTGTACAGTGACATGCATGTTATGGCCAATTCTATAATTAGTTTCACTTGAAGGTAAATCAAAACCTTCCACCTACTTCCTACAAGGAAACCCGAAACGAATTTTCCAAACTGAAACCAATTTTATACCATTTTCAGTGAATCTCCTTTTTAATTATTTTGAAGTATAATTAGAGTGAACAAGTCAAGGAGGATGAGGTGGGGAGGGCATGTAGCACGAATGGGGAGACAAGGAATGCGTATAAGACATTGGTGGGAAATCCAGAAAGAAAGAGGGCACTGGGAAGACAAAGGCGAAGGTGGGTGGACAATATTAAAGTGGGTCTTAGGATGGGATGTTATGGATTGGATGATTTGTTTCAGGATAGGGACCAGTGGAGGGCTCTTGTGAACACGGTAATGAATCTTCGGGTTCCATAAAATGCTGGGAAATTCTTGAGTAGCTGCAGAATTGGCGTCTCCTCCTGAAGGGCTCAGCTCCATGAGTAAGTAAGCTTATGCTTATTTTCTTAAACTCAACGCCTATTATTATGAAAAATGGAAAATATAATCATACTTTCTTATTGCATGATCAATTACAATTATGACTGTTTTATATTCTGAATGCATATTCTATCTACGGTAAATATGTGGGCAAAATCCTCAAATATTCGTAGAATCGACACAATTGTTAATGTTGACTTGCAAACAATACTTCATACACAGTGTGTAGGTATATTCATGAAATTCACATGCTTATCTCCCATGCGTCATTACTTATCACAATCAGACCGAAAATTAAATTTCCGCACAGCTCCCAAATTATCTTACATTATACCTAAAATAATTGTAACATAATTGTCACTTTTTTAGAATATCTATTAGGATATTATTTTAGGGTCTTAAATTATGGTGTTAATGTCGCTTCCACCTCACGAGTTCGCACATCGACCATGTTGTTATTATTATCTGTAAAAAAATTCCAAGACTTGGACTTCAAGGGCATAATATTGCCATTTCTGACACCAGTCTGTCACGTGTGACTATAGGCGGATTTTGGATTAATGACTGGATTTATTGCACGTTTATACAACTCGTTATTACATTTTACAAATCACTGTATAACAAGCTATAACTTCTTAGTCTGTTAGAGTCTTTACTAGCCGTTGCTTGGTAGCAGACGTTAACAATGGCTATTCGTCTGCTTCCCTTCTCAAGTTTTCTAGAGAACTCCTATCAGCTGTCAACTTCCAACTATGTGGGTCCCAGGTTGGCAGTTATTTCACAGCAACCTCTCTTCACAGGCTGACTTCCAACTGGCAACTGGCAACTGAACTCTCTCATCAATCAACTACGTTTTTATAACCATTTTGTACGGACCGAATAGAAAATATATATTCCAACAAGGCGTGTTTGGCGATCCGTTGCTTAGAATCTCGTTGCATAACCCCGTTCTTCTATTGTTGCATGCGTGCATTTGCGGACGTTACCTAGAAACGGCAGCTGTTTACAGAGTCACTGAATAGCAACAGGTCTATATGCCATAAAAATCATGTATATTTTCTAAGAAATAAGTCAACTGATTGTCTGTCACGTTAGCCGAGCGGTCTACGGCATGTACGTCGTACTGCCTTCGCTCGCTTGGAAACCGGGATCGTGGGTTCGAATCCCACTCAGGACATAAATGTTTAATTTGTGTGTGTGCGTTTTTCTGTGTTTGTGTACAGGTAGAGGCCTTGCGATGAGCTGATCACCCGCTAAAGGAGTCCTACCGAATGTGTAAGATCTAGAAAAACCGAAGTGAACGGAGAAGTTCATGGAGGTAGGCCCAGGCCCACTGATTAAAAAGTTTAAACGAAGGATAGGCAGAGAGACACACCGCCTAGAGATTCATAGGCTTACGTATCCTCACTGAAGGGTGGTAGCGTAAACATATTTAGCCGCGCTGTAATAATTCTCTTTATTATTGTCGAAATAGGGCCCATAGAAGAGTTCACGAGGAGAGACTAGTCTTTGTTTTATAATGCTCTTTCTATTCTGTGTCAGGATAGGATAGGCACATTCGGGCCGAAGAGGGATGAAGTGACGGGCGGTTAGAGAAAACTGCGTAATGAGGAGCTTCATAACTTGTACTCGTCCCAAAGCATAATTAGAATGATCGAGTCTAGGAGGACGAGGTGGTCAGGGCATGTAGCACGAATTGGGGAGAATATGAATGCATATAGGATAATGGTGGGAAAGCCAGAAAAAAAAGAGACCACTGGGAAACCTAGGGGGTAGGTGGGTGAAAATTAATTAATTAATTAATTAATTAAATTATTAATTAATCTTAAAGAAATAGGATGGGATGGTATGGATTGGATTGATCTGGCTCAGGATATAGACCAGTGGAGGGCACTTGTGAACACGGTAATGAACTTTCGGGTTCCATAAAATGCTGGGAAATTCTTGAGTAGCTGCAGAATTGGCGGCTTCTCCAGAGGAGCTCAGTTCCACGAGTAAGTAAATAACAGTTGATATCTGTTGTAGAACATGAATTAATTTTAATGAATGTGAATATCTTCTTTTATAAAAATGTACTTCTTCATAATTTCAGTTGGACTGTGTCCAGCTTAACTAATGTGAGACCGAAACTCCCCTATACTGTATAATATACATTAGGGAAAACATGGAATCAATACGTGCAGGGTTAAAACAGTTATATGGCTCAGAGAGCTGAATTTGCAGCTGGTATGGTTATTATTATTATTTTTTTTATTGCTAGTGGGGTGGGACTAAGTCCCTTGTACTGCGGTCACTTCTGGCCTATTGTACCAGCCCCAGATGATAGGTAAGGGTGATTGTGGAGCAACTGGTGGAATGAAGATTGACAGGGGAAACCAAAGTACTCGGAGAAAACCTGCCCCAGCGCCATTTTGTCCACCACAAATCCCACTTGACCAGACCCGGGATCGAACCCGGGCCGCCGCGGTGGAAAGCCAGCGACTAACCACTTGAGCTACGGCGCGGCCCTGGCATGGCTATATTATGAAGGCTACACCGTTCCTTATTATGTTTGCTTGAATCCAGATCATCTCAAAAACGATAGTAAGCTATGCTTCAGTACTTGTTTTCATTTAGGTCCATACACTCTGTTAATTTTATGCTAGCTTAGCAACAACGTAACCCATTATATGTCACTCGAAACTCTGATGGCAAATTCTGTCACTCCTTTTCACTTCTTAAACTCTGCAAAGTCAACATTCTGGTAAGGTTTAAACTCCCTGTTAAGAATTAATTCACAGGATCACTGTTACTTATTATTTGTTATTATTCTTAATGGGGAGACGGGAGGGCACAGTCGGTATAGCCACTGGCTACGGGTTGGACGACGAAGGGGTCGGAGTTTGAGTCCCAGTATGGTCAAGAATTTTCTCTTCTCCACGTCGTCCAGACCGGCTCTGGGGCTCACCCAGACTCTACCGGGGTTTTTTTCTCCGAGGGTAAAGCGGCCGGGGCGTGTAGCTGACCACTAAATTTCAACTAGTGTCGAAGTCAAGAAAATGTGATCTATACACCCACTCCCCCATGCGCCTTCATGGCTTATTGCTTAATTAGTTAAATACAGGGACTATTCTTCTTTTACCTTTATTATTCTTAGTAGAGTGAGACTCCACTCGTTACTGGGGCCACTACTGGCCTATTGTGCCCTCCACAGTTGATAGCTGATTGTGGTTGTGGAGCAATTGGTAGAATGAAGATTGGCAGGAGAAATCAAAGTACTTGGAGAAAACCTGCCCAGTGCCACTTCGTCCGCCATGAACCACATATAAGAAGACCCGGACTCGAATACGGTTCGCCGAGGCGGGAAGCCGGCAACTAACCGCTTGAGCTACGGCGCGACCAAGAAAATCATTGTTACTTTGATACAAAATTTCTTTATTAATGTAAGATGTAGAAGCAATTACAGATTATCTCCAGACACTTCCTCAATTAGCGAGAAAGTGCATGTAAGATATTGTGGATCAGAGCCTGTCTACATATGCATGACATAAACTGCAATATAATATTCTCTAATCATCTAAGCTTTACTCTTTGGACTACGTGATTCTATTCTGATTCGTACTTATAACTCAGGGCTAAGCGAGACATTACCTGTAATGTCATACAAGTGACATCGCACCACTGTGGATATTTGTATGTACTGTTTATTTTAATGGACTTTCCCTCGATGACATTTTAAAGGTGACGGAGAATCTGAACTAAACACAACTCCGCTAAAACGGAAGAACACAACTGCGTGCAAATAATATGAAAGGGCCACAATTTCTGGACGCAGGGCTCGCTGCAAACCCATTCATTTTCTGAATACTAAATCACGAATCCCTGAATATTTCGTGAATAAAGTCAATTATTTAAACATTAGAAGAGACCTAATTTTTGGGCCCTTTTAAAATGTAGAATACATTTCTTACGCAAAGTGACAGTCATTGGCTAAATTGGAACTTGAAAAGAAGAAAGATAGCATCTGGCGGCATTTCAACTGGCTCATCATCTCGCTGAGTGACTGTGGAAGCGACAGCTCGGAACCAGTACAAGAAAAGGAAGAACAAGTGAAGTGCCACAGGGCTGCACCCGTGCGTCCATCTTCTACAAGACTTTCAGTATACGCGATGCGATGACCTGGTTAATATGACTGCAGTTAAAGGGAGACAGAAGTTTTGGATCTTTACATTTGCTCGTTCAGTTGACTCGAATAATAATAAAAGTGTATTTCCTAAGTGGTCGTTGGAGTTTTTTCAATCAGCTTCAACAAAATGCCAGGATAGTGTCTTAAACTGGACCACGATGGTTTCTCTTCACATCCTTTTCAATTCATCAATCATAAGTCAACCATGTCACTATTCCACGCAGTATGAATCCTCCAGTTAATAAAGCGTTGTGAAACAAACAAGGGCTCGACCAATCAACAGAATTAGCAAGAAATGAAGAAATGGCCGTCAAGAATACAAAGATATTCTCTACATGTTCCCTCCCGAACTGACAAGGTTTCGACTTCAAGCAATTCATGTAAAATATCTGTGAAAATAAATTATTACAACAGGTGTATTCTTCTGTCATTTGCTTAACAGTTTTCTTTACTTCTTTTCCTTGTGGGAACTTTAATCGAAGCTAATAAGAAAACAGAAATCTAGACCACTGGTCCTCGCGTAGCATGCTGTAATATTTGTACCCGATGTTAAGACAGCCAGAGCGTGAAGCCTGTAACTAATCTTCGCCTATGACAAAGCTGAAGAGAGTGAGGAACATAATTCCTGTCTCCAACAAGCAGGCGATTAGTAATGGTTGTCTTCACCTTTGTATCAGGCCCAAAACTCCGTGTTCTGCACATGGGAACTGTTGGACACTTGATGATACGAAAGACTTTAACACCCGGATGTCACAAATGCGCTCTGTTTAAATGCTTGTTACGTAAGGTGCGCTTGCAGTCACTGACTGAGCACGTAAGTTTTCACTGTTGAGTGTTGTGATGCATATTAATCGTGTAGGCAGTATATGAAAACTTGTTCACTGACAGCATTGTCCTGTTCAGAGGCAGAGTGGCATATTAATATTCTTAAAATTAATATCAGCATTGTTCTTATCGCTTACTGTTTACTAAAATATTCTTAAAAATTTAATTTATTATATAAAATTTCGCTCGTGGGAATCAATAAAATATGCCTTTTTGTGTAAAGATCAGTGATTTATGAAATTAATGTTATTGCATCTAAAAGTTTTACATTAATCGTACATGACGATCTTCGGGCATTCATGCTGTTAATATTTGCAGTGTAGGTACTATGATTTATTATATATTTTATTTGACGATCCTAACTGCAGTTTTCACTGAAAGCGTTGTTCCTTTTTCAGCCTCGTACTGTCCATAGAGTCAGTACCCATCATCACTTATTGTGTGTTCCGTTTACACCACAGAACAAACACGGGGTCACGGACCTTCACCTTTACAGATTGTATGACGTATCCAGAATAGGAACCGTAGAAACTAGCGAATAATCGACAGCTGTCTCTCCAACTGCATAGTCTGCAAACATAAAAACACCGCTAGAAACAATATTATTCCACTTCTATCCATTTTGCAATATAATAACCCATTTTCTTCTCAATGTTTTAATATTATCCAGACTTCTCCTTCTCTGTCTCACTGGCTTCCACGACAGTTCAGTGCAGCTTTCACGTTTCTCTTATCAGAACTTAGAGCCAATCCCATTTTCTTATCGTTTATGTAATTATTATACGATTGCTCTATCATCTGTGCAAATTGTGAAGTTCCTCGTTATGTACTTTTTCCCATTCCGCTGTTAGCTATATGATTTTTCTTGATCTCTGAATATTCTGTTTGGCAAACCCTGAAATTTAAAAATATGATTGACATTGAAGTGTTACGGTATCCTTTCTATTCAAGGACAACAGAGTCCTGACGATGAGCATAACAGAACAGAATATGTCACCGATCATGCTTCAAGTGAGGCTAAAACACTCATGAACTAGAAGAATTGTTAGCCGTCGATTACGTTCGGATTTAGGGGGAACGCAATTCAAAATTTTATTTTCTCAATAATATTATTTCCTGCATTAATGACTGCGATTTTGTTTCTGTATTCCCAGTCGATGTGCACTATAGCTTCTTGTTTATATTTTTATCAATACTCAATATTCCGACCACGGAATATAACTGAATAAAGTGCACGTCCAATTCTGGTTAAATATAGCGAAGTACAGTACAGCTAATACTAATTATGGTTTACGTTATTCATACTCAAAGAGTCCGTGTTTTTCTCATTGAAATTAATTCCCATTATATATGAACAGCTTACGTAAACTGCAGTTATATATCTGTACAATCCTCAACACCTATGATTCTTTCAAAAAGATCAGCCCAAATGACTATACTGTTCTCTTCGATGTTATCACATTTAACATCAACATTCGTTAGTACTTATCAATTATAAATTAACAGGACGGTGTTTCTAGATAAAGGCAGGACGATGAATAATGTCCAGAAACATAATATATGAACTGATAAGTTGTATTTGAAGAAACAGTTTAATATTACAAGAAATTGAATTGGGTAACATTTTATATCGCAGGATATTCTGTACTTGGATTCCAATTATGGGGTCTCGTTTTGAGCAAGTGTGAAGGCGTCTTTTGAATTATCTATCAGGCTATTGGCTCATAAATATTGCCCACAAGATCACGGTCATGAAAAAAAAACCCTGCAGTCTTTGCAAGAATTCCTTAATTCATATTCCGAACAATTTCTTAGTGTCAGTTTGGAGACGTGTTTTAAATACAGGAGAGGCCTGTACATAAGGTTATAACTCTTTAACATATAACTATAAGTCTCACACTTTCGTATGCATAATTTACCTTGCTACGCGGGGAGAAACGCGAGCTTGCAGCCCAATAGACAGAATTGAATGAGATTTCTGATCTTGAGATATATGGACAGCAAGAGTGAAAACATCTGATTTATGCCGGAACACGTTAGGTAAACCTTTATGGTGATAACAAGAATAGGAAAGAGTGGGTTGAAAACTAGGAGCAATTCTTCATTCTGTGACAACAGGCTACAGGCAAACTTGTTCAGGACAAGAATAAGCTTACACGCAATTAGGAAACTTCTCTTATAATGCCATATCCTGTTGTTCTGAAACCGTTGTGTTAATGAAACTGTGACTCTGTTCAAGTTTCACAATGAGGAAGTTCTAAAATAACTTAAAATGATTCATAGATCAGTGAAATGGCCCCAAACAAGTCCCCGACATATAACGGCCACGAATGCATTTCATTAATTCAAGCAGGTTCGTATACATGAGGGTACCTAACTAAATATTTTTTATTGAGACATCCTAGTTGTATCTGTTACTTAAATTAAAGAAAAATCGCGTTGAAAACAAAGTTACATTTGATTTAAATTTCAAGCAATTGGAGACGTATATCGACTAGGATTTTAATATCGTCAGATAGATTATTACACGTATTTAGAAATTCGTAAGTACGGACCAATAGGAAGCAGCCAGAACAACTTGCTCACTCTCTAGTTATTCTTTTGCCCTGAAGGCGAAGACAGCAGGTTCCTCCGAAACGTTGGTACCCTCTACCGAACTATCATATCCTAGAACACAGATTCAATTTTCCACAACTAATTTTTATATAGCATTCCATACATTATGTTTAATTTTATCCGTTGAAGGGCATTTTGTCCATAATATAATTTAACATATATTGCAATTATTATGTATAAATGATGGGCACACTGTAGCGTAATTGATTAAGACAGTGTGCTGCAAACCGTAAGGTCGCGGGTTCGATTTCCGGTGAGGTCATTTTATATTTTAATTGACCTAATCTTTCCAGCCGCACTATGGCTCTAGGTCGACTCAACCTCTAACAGAAATAAGCACCAGAAATCTTCCTGGGGATAAAGGGCAACCGGCTCGTTGACAACACCACCTCCGTCTGTGAAGCGACTGTCTAGAGAATGTAGAAGCCTCGAGGTCTCACAACGCTATGGACCTCCAAGGTCTAATACCGGGACAGCTTTATGTATAGATAGATTCAACATCATGAGCGTTAATGTATATTAAAAAGGTCTGTTCAAATCAGAGAAATCTGTCCAGGAATTGCAAGATGAATTACAAGTAGTTGGGTTCTACATTGGGATTACCAGACCGACACAAAGACCCAACGCAGGGGGTCAAAGACTACAATTTCGGGATATCGATTTCCTGGGTAAAAAGGCTGGATAGCGTGGTTGATGTAGCGAGTGGCTACGGGCAAGACGACAGAGGGATCGGAGTTCGAGTCCGGGTAAGGTAAATATTTTTCTTTCTCCACGTCGTCCAGAGTGGCTCTGGGGTCCACCCAACCTCCTGTCTAATGGGTACAGGGAGCTCTTTCCCCGGGGATAAAGTGGCCGGGGTGTGAATCTGACCACTCACCTCCAACTAGTACCGAGGTCAAGAAAAATGTGGATCTTTACATCCACTCCCCCATACGCCTTCATATCGTAGTGCTTAATTAGTTAAGCACAAAGACAACTTTAAGTTTTACCTATCTCCTAGGTTTACTTTCTGCCTAATGATCCGTCGCTGACCGGGTCCTGTCACGCTGGGTTGGTTCCCATCACAAAACAATAGAAATATATTTAGATCATAAAGTGTACAATTTATCTCACGTTTAACAATCAACAGGGCAAGAAAGTCCTTATCATAAATTTCAATATGAGATTTCACTTTATGTGATCCAGTCATTTCCAGGCCAGCTGAATGTGTGGCAAACTCTCTCGCAGTCATTTTCCCAAGAACTGCCTGCTGTTCATTCTCTGGGACCTCACTTAATTCTCTACGGAATGCTGAACCCCGTTGTCGTGACTTCTTTTCCGCTCAATGCCCTTGGATCCTCATTCACGCCGACGGTCCCTACGCATCCTGACGATACAATCAGATGACCTACAGTACAACTTTTGTAATAAATTGTTGGATGGATGTCGTGCAGAATGCATACTGAAGCAGCCAAGGAAACTCCTCCTGCCCCACAAGAACTGATGCGCGTGGGTGGAAGTTTTCGTTCACAGAATTTAAATTTACCGTCAGCACTCATGAGCGACCTGAATCAGTTGTAAGCCACAGCAAAACATCAATCCCTTAGCTTCCCATGTGATGTAGGAGTGCCGATAATACGTAGGTTTTCAGGTTTCTAGTGATGTATGACTATTCACCTGTAACTTCGGGCAGTACATTACATCGTGTTCCAGGACATACAAAATTAAACTCTCCTCTTCCGATACTTGTTCCAAAAGCAAAGCTGACTCGTGAAGGAATGCAGGGCTTGTAACGAAGATGTTATTATGTTGAGCAGTATCTCTATTAAGATCTTATCCCTCTGCGCACACAGTGGTTTGTACTGCCACACAATATAAAGGTACGCCAAATTTAATAATAAATTGAGATGAAAATGTGTTAGATAGGCTTATATATGACGAGGACCAGCATGACATCTACATTATGCTAGGTATGGTTATCTGTTACATAAGGTTAGGTAACCATAAATTTATTTGCGCAAAATACAATCTTGGAACTATTATCACTGATGAAAGTATCACTATGTGTTCAAAAAAATTATCTCAAACTCTCTTATATAACATAAAATTATAACAGAATTTAACTCAACTTCATATGTTAATATATGTCGATCCTTATTTTTATATGTCATGCATACTTATGTATGAATGGGAAATTTCGTCCCTCACTGTAAGGGAAGAACAATTAGGGTGTCAGGATATAGGGTCAAGTAGAATGTCTGAATTCAAGAGGAACAAAATAACAAGATGCTGGAGAAGATTGCAAAAGCAGGAGGTTCATGAATTTGTACTCTTAATATTACTGAATTAATCAATCCGAAGAAGATTGGGCTCGGTATACAGATCTTATTGAAGAGAAAAATGTACAAAAAAAGTTTTGGCCCAAGAACCTGAAAATAACATCAAATTTTTGAGAGCACAATGTACGTGAGAGGTCAATATTAAAAGTGAAGTTACAGAAACTAAGGGTATTTGGTTCAGCACAGGATTTGGTGGTAGGGTCTTATGGATAGGATTATAAACCTTGGAGTTCCATGAAAGGAGGAGAATTTCTTAACCCGCTGCACGTCCGTTAGTTTCTCGATGACTCTGCTCCGTAGAAACAGACATATTTCGTTTAGGTGTGCATATGGTATTTGTGGGGGAAATTCATTGTGAACTAGGGGACAGAAACTCAGACGTAAATTCCGAACAAGTCCTGTAATCATAGAAGAAAATTAGATAAAAACAAAATAACCCTAGGTCCTTTATATTATTTTTCTCTTTGTTTTTTTCCAGTAAAAGACGTAAGTAAGTCAATCAGTGAGTTACAAATGGATATAGAACTTAAATAATAGTACTGATTTGAAAAATGCTTTTATTTCTCAATTTAATCTCCCTGTACATTGAGGCACTTACCCCATCGTTTCACAAGCCCCTGAAAACCAGCAGAAAATTCTTTGGGCTGCTGTTGGAACCAGGCGGTGACTTACAGTATGAGTCGACATTTACGTAAATGCCGACTCCTACTGTAACATTCTCAGGAAACTTCGTAAGGCCATTCAATGGAAGAGACCGGACTCCTCACTAAAGGCATGTTGCTCTTGCATGACAACGCGCGTCCTAATACTGCCAACAAGACAAATGAGACGCTGCGAAATTTCAAGTGGGAAGTCCTCAAGCATCCTCCGTATAGCCCCGACATTGCTCCAAGTGACTTCCATTTGTTCGGCCCACTTAAACATCATCTTTCGGCTGAACATTTCTTCCGACGCTGAAGCTGTAGAAAGGGAAGTCACCGACTGGATCCGACAACAGCCCAAAGAATTTTATGCTGCTGGTTCTCAGGGGCTTGTGAAACGATGGGACAAGTGCCTCAAAGTACAGGGGATTATGTTGAGAATTAAAAGCGTTTTTCCAATCAGTACTCTTATTTGTTTAAGTTCTATATCCATTTGGAACTTACTTATTGACTTACCCTCGTATACAATGTTACACTTGAATCATAGAACGCAAATAAATGCACTGAATGTCGAACCTTATAATCCACTCCGAGGGTATATATAATACATTTTCATTTTGATGTAAGGAAATATTTTCTTAATATTTAACTCATACAATATGTTACAGGCTTAATGCGTGTTAATTACAAATGTAACATTGCAATTGCGAAATAGTCACGTGTAGGTGGGGTACGCGTGACTAAGTTAACGAGTTCTAGTTCAGATGATTGGATTTATTGGCATTTCGGTTACAATCTCTCTTAATTACGGTTATTACAGCGCTATCGCTGATTTACACACTTTCCAGTTCACTATCGCACACGCACTAGGATTATCCTTCTTCACTAGTCGTGTCCTGGCAACCTATTTCAGCACAAAAACTATAATAGTCTCACTGAATTACATACTCCAAATATTACACGTAAAAGTCTTCTCTTCACAGCAGTACTGTTGCAAATAATTCTTAATTACACTGCAATGAACTTTGCACTAATCTAAGTTACAACAGGTATTCATTATATAGGCCAGCACGGATAACAGAGAAACACAAGTCACGTGATTCCTAGGAAGCGAATTCATTGGCGCGCTGACTGTTGCCTAGCAACGAGATATAATTTTCGTCCACTGAGACACATCTTCCATTTTTGCACGTTGGAAAGCGCTTTAGAAACGTGAGCAAATTCGTTACAATGCTTTTAGTCATTGTGCAAGATAAACAATGATAACCTATCACAATATTTATAGGAATTTCTGAAATGCTACCAGAATTGACCAGAGGCTCACACTGCTGCACTCCTGCTGTAGAGATTCTTACAGAACTTGCACATATATCATTTCACGTGAGCGACGAGTGCCCTATGTAACAAAGCTTATGTGAGAAAATTCAAATCACATGACAGGAATGGTTGAAAAATGCATAGATGGAATTTATGAAGTTACTGCTCGCTCTCTATTAAAAAACTACTTTTAGGAAATTGAATGATATGTGTAATTATCATACAACTTGTTACAGAGACGATGTCAAAGAGGTTTATTGCGAAATATTATTTAAATACTCTTTTGAGCATTCACGAAAGAGTTTTTCTTCGGAGGCTAATTCCAGTATATCTCGTGCTTCTTCATAACTATCATTAGTTATTTAGCTCACTCTTAAATTGATTATGTATTTTGATATGGACAGACAATTTTAAATATAAATTCTAGAGAGGTAGATTTTGAGTGGCATTCTGAGAGACACAGTCTCATAAATTAACAAGTGAACACCAACATAAAATAACAGCTTAGTGGTTTCTAAATTAGGCGCTATTATACAACCTGAATAAGGATATGCAAAATTGTAATCAGTTATAAGTCTGGCGTTCATACCAGGAAAATCACAGAAATGTCAAGGGCATCAGGCCTTAAGAGGAGTGTGCCGTAGTACATTACGAATCAAATTTCTTTAACGGTTCCCAAGATGGGACCACTCCTTTGCATCTATTATCACAGATACTGATGATCAAAGAAGGTAAAAATAATCCTTACTTGTCCTTGGTATTTGTATTAGATGGACTGGTGTTTGGGTGGTTCTTTACAATGCAAATGTGTTCTTGAGGCGTCTCTTGCGCAGCTAAAATGAGGATTAAGAATAAATCGCGTAATTCAAAAAATACCAGAAAGACTTTAGATTACAAAATTAAAATTATTCTGCATTAAAAGTTAATAGGAATTCTGAGTCGTGGAAATAAATATACGTATTTCTATTAAATAACTCTTGAAATAACAGACACATTTCCTCATCGCTAAGTAGAATTTTCGCCCCAGGCTTTCTTTTTTCCTTATTGAATTTACGCTAAGAGCTTCGTATTAATGTTCTAATTCATCCATTTATGGAATCTTCAAGGACTAACATAAATTATTCATTTAATTCGAGACATGACAGGCAAAATTCTAAAAGCTATTTCTGTACTATTAATTCCGAACAGAGGAGATGTTCTGTGTGAAAGAAATGAAGCAGAGTTCTCATCTACACTTGCTACGTCTCCTGTGGCGAAACTGAAGAATATTATGAATTATGAGGGTCATGGAGAGAACAATAAATCCTATAGATGAGAAATCAGAAAAGAAAACAGATCTCAGGTCTAGACCTAATTGTGCTTCCGCATGAGTAGAGGACTCGCAGACATTCAAGCTACCTGAGGAACATTACCCTGCCACTTGCTTTCACGCTCGTTTCTTATTCGGCTTACTTTCCGATCCAGAAGATGGAGGCAGTCCGTTCCTCAATCCGTCTGCTGACTTTCAGCGGAATACATGGCTTTATATACCAGAAGACAGTACTTTTTACATCCTACATCCTACATAAAAGCTCCCAATTTTCAGTTAAATATTAATTACATAAGTGCTATTAATCTTAATGTCTCATTACTGTATAAAACTACCACACAAGTTCTAGGTATAAAAATCTATTAACACCAACTTTCCTGAAGAAATTATGCATCAGATATCTATGTCATTATTTCGGGAACCAGGGAGTTGCAAAATAAGTCATGAAAACTTTGTTTATATTAAATATATACATATTCATAAATAATTCACACAGCTCATATATATATATACAAGTAATTTTGTTTTTTCATGACATAACCTCCCTTCAAATTAAATGAAAAGTAAAGCTGTCCCTGTAACAGGCCATGAAGGCCCATGGGGATGTGAGAGATCAAGTCTCCCACATCTTCTGGACAATCGACTCCAGAGCCATACTGGGTTTGAAGGAATTTGGTAAACTGAAAAAAAAACATTTGATTGCCTCATCGGGACTCAAACCTGTGACCTTCCGGCTTGTAGCATAGTTCCTCAACCAACACGAAAAATAATTCAACTTATTTAAATGTTTTCTCTGATAATTTGTGGCTGGGTTTACAGTTGTAAATATCTCTCAAATATGGCCCTGTATTGAGGAATAGAGACGTAACCAAACGTTATCGTGGTACGCGGGTTCAAATACCCGGCGGAGGTCGTCGAATTTTTAAGGTCGGAAAATTTCAGGGAAGAAGTCCTCCGGGAGGTACTTTAAGCTGTGTGTCCATTGTCGTAACTTTACGGCACGTAAAAGAACCTCATATCCCCAAAAGCGATCACTGAGCCAAATTCCAGGACGTTTCCCGCCCAACGGTAGTCTCTAAGGCCTCTGATAGATGGGGAAAGCATTGTAGACACCGCTAAGTAAGTGGCCGAACTCGCTTGCTCGGCGGGACTGATGGTACGCACCATTTATCGGTAGGGTATAGAGACTGGTAGAATATCATAGAGGGAAGCACAATATATCAAACTGGTCGCGGTGCGTGGGGAAACCCACCCTCTCTGAATAACTAAACTAAACTAACCAAACGTTATTACTCGTACGAATGCTACGGCATTGTTGACATGACGTCTACGGTTTTATGTTCATTATCTTAAAAAAACTGGAGCGTGTTATCTTCAACTCGACCGAACTAAACGCATAAGTTGCCTCTGTTAAATGGAAATTCATCACTGAACACTGTATACGTGATAATCGGACAATGACCGTAAACTGGAATGATTACAGGAAAGGGATTCTTTTGATGTCAATTAAATATATTGTATCAAAAAGAGGCTAATAAGAGTCAGACATATTAGGGAAACCTTCTCTAACGCAAATTTCTGTGGTGTGCCCGGACCCGACTGGTGATTTTAAGATAATTTGCTGTCTAGCTAACCGACAACTGATAGAACAGTACTGGATTTTGTGCAAGTGATAGTCATCTAACTTGTGAAGAAAGCCATTTTCACACAAATCGAAGATTTGTCCTCGGTGTTCATTACCTATAAATGGTTCTATACGTACAAACAGTGACTTTACGGAGAAGTAATAGAGAAAACTTTAAACAAATTTCTTCTCTGACTCCTAAATAAAAAGCTTTCAGACTGCGGGGTTTGGTTTAATGTTGTCCGTATTTTAAATCTTCCAATCACACCTTCCTTTTTATGAAGGCCATAGTATCAATTTAATAGTCTCCGGTAATAAAATTAGGTATTTTTCCATCAGTGGGTTCACGGAATGAGAGGAAGAACTCTTCCCTTTCTAACACACATTATACATTCCCCTTCATAGCCCTCGTATCTCAATAAAAAGAAGTCTCTTCAGCAACATGATTCATCGCCTGCTACTACCTTAAATCTAACTAAAAATTATGTACAAACTCTGGTATATTTAAGTGCCCACGGAGGAAGTCGGAACTGTATTGCTTCTTCTGATTTCTGTGTGGAGATAACCGGTTCGAATCCTGGCCGAACCAAACACAAGTTTATGACTTTTATTACTTTGCATATAAGCACAGCCTCCTCGAGGACTACCGCCTTATCATGGAGAAGTTTGCGCGCCCCAGTGGCCCGGAGAGCTATGCTAGTGGGAGCATAAGCCCCTGATAGGTCTCCTATGGCAGACAGGTCAAACGGTAAGGGCCAGACGAAGGGTAATCCCTGGTCCTCCAGGTTGGGGTTTGGGGGTGGCCCTAACGATCCCACTCCGGAACGGTTTACTGTTACAAAACCGCGGATGAGACCAAGACACGCACGTGGTTGCACCATTTGTGAAAAGAAGACAGATGATACATGAAAGAAAATCGTTATCCTTACGTCACCATATCATTCACCAGCAAAATATTGTCGCATGATTGACAGCCCTCTTATATACCGAGTACATGAATCTGGCGATAACGCTCTAGACTTGTATTTGGGAAGTGCCGTGTTCGATTCTTAGTCGGAACAGCAGCAATCCCGACAAAGACATTTCTTGCTTTTCTCAGTTTCTCCAGAAAAAATTCCTGACCAGGCCGAGACCGCTTCCTCCCAAATTCAATGGAATTTATCATATATCGGTCATCCTACCATATGTTACTATCATTGTAAAATAAACCACAAATTCAATCCAGCCCACCGTTCTTTCACACGTAGCCTGAGATACTCTTGTATTACAGCTAAATTCAGTAATGTGTAATAATAAGATAATCGGGCCTTTTACCACAAATTTCTAGATGACCCACGTTATACTTTTTCATGCTATATTTCTACCTATATTCAACTAAACACCAACATTTTCCAAAAAGTACTATGCACAAGGTCCCCTAATACTTAGTAATAATTGTTATTACGAACTTTCCACCATCCTCATCGTTTTAGCGCCCGAATCTCCCCTCCCATCTTTACATTCCACTCATTTCGACTGTTCTATGCTCCAATTCGGGTAGTAAGAAACAGCAGCCACTCATTCCTTTACAGACAGATACTAATCAAAGCAGCATTTCATGCGAACATGAAGCTGACATGCAACGTTATCACCTGTGAGCGGCTCTGCTGTTCAGAGAGCGGGATGTGGCAGGCAGGGTGCTCATGCAAAAATAAAGCTACAAACGGGAAAGAAACAAATCAGGCATATCTTACTGTGCAGTTGGACTTGG
Organism: Cryptotermes secundus; assembly: GCF_002891405.2. Lineage (NCBI taxonomy): Eukaryota > Metazoa > Arthropoda > Insecta > Blattodea > Kalotermitidae > Cryptotermes > Cryptotermes secundus. The sequence goes on from NW_019738985.1 coordinate 634,309, forward strand.
TCCATTTCAGAATATCCACTGCCAGAATAAAATACTGCAAAATACTGACGTTTGGTATGTCTAATGATGGATGCCTTGATGACTATGGAAGGTGAATGGGGAGGGATTTGAAGATTTACGTTTATACCTGAAACACAGCCTTGGAATTAGTCCTGATGGAACAAGCAATATCACATTATATAATACCCAAATTTCAGGTGCTGAATCATAAATATTCCCCTGAGCTAGTATGTGTCATATCAATATCTCACTCGAATATTTATAAGAGACCAAAACTTTCGTTATCACTAATCATGAAAGTAAATGTTGAAAGTTGTACACTTGACTCCATACTGTATGATCATAATGCCCTTAGCTTTTACTTTAAGAAAGTTATAGTAAAATAGATGTGTTAGACACGTCTAGGAAAGCGTATTATTGTAGTTTCCTCCTATATAATTGTAAACCACAGCGTCACATAAGCACTGTATAAAGTAGGCGTTCATTGATAAATTTATAAAAACACTAACGTTTATTGTGTCACTCTTGTTTATTTCAAGTAGATATCTAAAGGAAATGAATATCTAAAATCATCCACTTTGTTAGATATATACGCATATGACGTGAGTTTTAATTGGCTTTAAAAATGCAGAGAAATTTTCATAATATTAAATACCTCCTCAAATATTAAAACACTGCAATATATATGTTATTTATATTTACACTCTTCATCGAAGAATTATATTTCTAGCAAGAGTAGTTGGTTTCTTGAGAATAACTATGTAATGTTAATTACAAAACGAAAACCATATTACTCTATAATACTGGTTAGTTAAGGAGATGCAAGGCAGTAGGCATGTAAGCAGCCTGGACGACAGGCGGACTTGCTGCCAGGGAGGGTCACTTGGAGGGAACCGGTCACGATCTTCCAAGTCGTGAATTTATAAAGCCGAGTCACATCCAAATGCAACGAATCTTGTTCTATATTACGAAACATGCAGCACAAATAAATATTTTATTCGTAGGCGACGGAATGAAGGAAGTTCGTGTCTCAACCACGCGTTGATATCTCTATCAATTAACGTTCCTGAAACTCGTTCAGACATAATGCGTGTTTATTATCAAAGGTGCTTGTGTTTCTACAGTTCTGCTTTCATAATGTAAAGCTGAACTATATATGGACATTTCGTGGCAAACTAATTAAAAGGGGGAGCCCGTTAGCAGCACCAAAACAGTGTTTTCCTGCTGGAGCAACTGCACGTTGTTGATATTTTCCGCTCATGAATTTCACGAGAACATGAAATTCAGTGACAATTCTAGTGGTTGGCTTAAAATTATAGGATTTATAAATTATGCAACAATTCGCAAATGAGTTATATAAGAATTTGTGGCTCTACCACATAACTAGATATATTCTAGGAACTAGATCGCATGGATAATATGCAGACTAGAACCAGTGCTCGCTCTTAATATTTACTTTATGTGATTATTCAGATGATGATGTAATACTGAAATAGCCATGCAAATAAATTGCTCGTGTCAAGTCAGGATAAATACGCGTCTCTCTGTACTGGATGAAAATAGATCAATGTCAAAACTAGCCATACGTCAGCATTCTCTTCTTGTTATTACACAAGTATAACAATAGATGTACTTCTATTGTTCTCATGAACGACGTCATCAATCATGAAACGGAAATGAGGTCTGGGTTGACAGATTTTTGTCTCCTTAAGAGAAGTACGTACAGAGAAGCTATAACAGTGCCACGGCCGCTTCAGGAGACGAGGGTAAAGGTGGACAGAGATAAAACTAGTGGTTATAGCGATACAATTTGAGTTAGATTTCAGCCCCATAGTGGCACACCATAGCGGGTGGTCATTTTCTTGCCACATCTCTGGGCAGCGCACTTTGCACTGTCGTAAGAGTAGCAAATGATCGTGTACAAACGAATCTGTATGCGATGGACAAAAATGGATGTCGCTTTTGGATTAAGAATACTGGAACTGCTATAGAATTCATATAATCAGTCATTCGCAAACCAATATAATAGTGTCACTGATTTGTACAGAATATTCCTGGAGGAAAGGTCAATATTCTGGGAGGTTATGGTATCGGATATTCTAAGAAAAATGTATAAGTACATTTGTTCCATTCCGAAAGGTTTCCGAGATAGATCTATTTCACTGAATAGTTCCAAAATTGTCGATAATAAAGCGATATTACGTATTGTTCTAATAACGGTATTTATTGTTCAAGTGACAAAGCTGGTACAGATTACCTACTATAATGTATTTTCGATAATTCCACGTGCCATCAAGTGCCACCAATGGCACTTTACAACTCGAATGAGAATGTGGCGTCTTGTTCGTCTGAGAGCATCCCAAAGTAATGTGCAATGAAATAACTCTATCTCGGAAACAGTTCGGAATAGGAGACATGCACACATACATTTTTTTGCTCAGAATTATCGAGGCTATGACCTCCCCGTGACCTGTAGTCCGCAGGCGAACTATACCGACCGAGCGACCGCCGTTTGCCGGCGAAGTTAGTACCAATTTTGCTGGATAGAGGGTGTCGCGTTTGTCAGCGAACGAATCCCCAAGGCCATTAATCTCGGTTTTCTAGACCGGAGCCCTATTTCCTTGAAATAGCTCCTCAATTATCCTCACGAGGCTAAGTAGACCCGTTCCAGACACTACTTCTCAGTAAAATGTGGTAGCGCCGAGAATTTAACCCGGAACCTCTGTATCTGTAGCCAGGAACTCAGACCACTAGACCACAGAGGCGGTCATTATGACCTCCTAAAATATTGATTACCCTCTAAGGCCACTCTGTATAGACAGAGTCATTTTCGGGTAAAAGCACCTTCGGGTACGAGGAAATTACCTAGATGACAAAAATTACCTCAACGTGTCTTTCAATTTTGCCTCCTTTATTGCTTATACTTATGTCAATGAAAGCTTACATGCAAGGAAGAAAATGAAATGACATTCCGGGTGTACTCATGTGGCACACTGTGGTTCCAAGACTGAGAAGAATCATGATACGTTTTGCGGTCTAGTATAACCTGTTTCTATTGAACCTAGATGACATCGGCCCCAAGGCTTTGGTACACGCCTCCGTGCATTGCCTTTTTGTATTGTGCGTTCATTTTACTAGAAGTGTACGAGTATTTACAGATATTTTCAATTTATATTGTGTACAATATATTTTCAAGACTTAGAAAAGGACTGTACTGTAGTGTCAATGGCAAATTATGACGTTCTGTGATAAGGCAGGATGAAGAAATGAAGGGTACTTACTTGTCAGTGATAAAGCAAGGATAATGTTGATTTTGATATTGACTTGTCTGTAAGTGGACTGACGTCGCTTTATTTTTAGTTTGGAAAAATTAAATTATGGTTTCTTTAAAGACGCCTTCAAGTAACAACTTTATGCCCATGTAACTCAAAGTGACAGGAAGAATAGTGCATAATCAATTGTAAATGATATAAAAATGAGGTCTCATGGCCTAATTCGCAGTACTAAGCATATATTTGTGTGTAGAGACTAAGAAATATTAAAACCAAAACTCAGGATGCCCAATCTCTGGAACAGGAAATAAATCTGAGGCCTCCTAAATACGAAGTAAGACCATCAGGTGCCCGAACGCTTTGCTGAATCGCGTTGTAACTTAACTGTCGTTAATAATGGTAAAGTGCCCAACATATGCAATTAATCATCATACACACAGCTTTGCAAATCATCAAAATCGTTTCTCTTGTGTTACGTAGAGAATACTGCGATAGCGTGGTCATTCTCAATATGTAACACCATCTGGTCTGCGGCATTCCTAAGCAAAGTCTCTTCTCGGGTAATTCATACTAAATTCATTCGTTCTGAAGCAATACGAGTATAAAGATGTGTCAGTGGGAATGGATATCCCTCAGAAATAGCAGATGTCTAATTCCATGGGCCAGAGCGTTTCTTTAGAAAAAGTAGTTTCTAAAATGCTCAAAAAATTGAAGAATGCCCTCTTGTGGGATGTAGCTCCGTGTAGATCTTGTGTGAACAGAAGTTTCGGAGGAAATTATCGCCTCAATCTTCAGGGCAGAAAAATCCAACTGCTCATACTGGTTCCTCGTTCACGGATTTTTCTACTCTGAAGATGGAGGCGATATTTTCCTCCTAAACTATGGTTCACATAAAATCTACACGGCGCCACGTCCCATAATACGGCATCCTTCATAGTTAACGCCATGAAAACCTCAAATCTTCCATGGTCAAGTAATTATTTACCTTCAATGGTATTATATTCATATATTAGAAATATTGTTTTATGCTAGTAGTCTACTTCCAATTGACTTATTTCTATAAATTGAAATTAAATTATATATTAATAAAAATGGCACGGCATGTAGCGTGAATGGGTGAAGAGAGGAATGCATGTAGGATATTGGTGAGAAAGCCAGAAGGAAAGAGACCAGTGGGAGGACCAAGGCGTAGGTGGGTGGATAATATTAAAATGGATCTTAGATAGGATGAGATGGGACGGATTGGATTATCTGGCTGAGGATATGGACCACTGGAGGGCTCTTGTGAACACGGTAATGAACCATCGGGTTCCATAAAATGCTGGAAAGTTCTCGAGTAGCTACACAATTGGCGGCTCCTCAGAAAGGGCTCAGCTCCATGAGTGAGTCAGTGATTAATAAAAAAGAAAATGAATCCAATTGTAGCACATATGTAGTCTATGTTCGGCAAACAGGACTTCGGCCTGATAACATTAAACACATTTCCGAACGTTAGAAATAAATTTGTCGCAGGTGATGCAAAGAGTGGGCTCCCTCTGAAACTCCTGCTTAACATGACGCCGACATGAGTACTAATTATTGGGAGCGATAAAATTTAAGTTTACTGGGCCCCTTAAATTTTGTGTGACGATGAAGCTTGAAAAACGTCAATATAAACGTTGGAAGTGCATTACAGCAGCTGCGAGATGCCATAATTATTTGTAAACCATTCTAATTGTCCTCTTAAACGTGTGATATGATCATGCTAGTGTTACTGACTATACTGGCTCCATATGGAGACACAAAATAATATTTATTTTGACATAAATAGAAATATTTTCATCTCTGGTGCGTTAATTGTGAAAAATACTTTTTTATCAGAGATTGGAGTGTGAGTGAAGTTGAGTCAATGTCTTATTTATAAAGTGAAATTTATGAAGCCACTATGTTAAGTGTAATGTAATTTGATTAGCATTTCTAACGTTGTAACTTTCGAAATTCCAAGTGCGTCAGAGGGCGGTGCATAAATAATGAATTAAATAACCCCATTGTAATTAATACTAATGTAATATCCTGTGTTTAAATCAAGCGGCTACTCGGGAATCTCGTTTTAGAAAAGGCAGATTGTTCCGACAGATATAAGGTTCACAAAATTAGTTAGTGTGCAGGAAAAAGGGAATAAAGACACTTCTTTACAGAAAGATTATCTAATTTTTAAGACTAATTTTCCACATATTCCTCTGTTGTCACTGTCAACTAACTGAAACTGTTGGCAAGGAAACAATTTTAAAATTATGGAGGGAGTCTTGAAAATACGAATAAAGAAAGTTGTATTTCGTTCTTATATTACCGATATTTGAAAATGTAATTGAAATATGGTCGATTTTAGCACGTGAAATATTTAAGTAATTGACTCTTCTATTCTTTAAAATTAGCAACGTTTACAAAATTTTAACTACTTTCCTTCTACTCTCAAATTTCAGTCACTTGGACCAGATATTTTTACTTCAATTACCAACAATGTTGTGGAACGGCAGAGGTTCGAATCCCGGCAGGGGATTCTTTCTACTCCACAAGGCCAAGTTTAACCTATAGGCTCACCCAGCCTCACATCCAGTGGGAAACGGGGGCTCCTTCCCCGAGACTAAACGGATGGAGAGTAAAACTGACCACTCCCACCAATCTAATGCCGAAATCAATAATGGTTGAACTATAGATGCTCTCCCCCACACGTCTTCATACAATTATTTATTATTAATTCCTGTTGCTGCCTCTGGCGCATGTGACATCCACTTCGGTTCCTCTAATCTTATAGACAGCCGGTAGGACGCCTCGGAGAGAGGATCCGCCGTGGCAATGCCGCTATCTACGTAGGACAATGTAAACACAGAAAAAAATCACAGACGTTCATGCCTCAAGTGGGATTCGAAAGCACGATCCCAGTACTTGAGCAGACGAAGACATTCCTTGCCTTAGACCGCTCGGCCACTGTGGTCGGCTCTTCATTATTTAGTGATCATTTAATTAGCACAGAGAAATGTTTGCCTTTACTTTAGTAACACTGCCCTAGAAGGCGATAAGAATGAGATGCACCAGTTTAAGATAGAATCTAAGATTGTTCCATGTAATCAGATGGAGCGTGATTATAATATTTACGCAATTGTTTCTAAAATAATTTGAAAGTGCCAATGATTTTAGAACCAGAAGTACTCCCCCTTCACTAAATTGCGGTGTTTGGATTTAACTCCTTTTACTGCTAATCACTGGCAATGTCGAATCTTAGTAGGCGGTGCGGAACACATGTACCAGTTGAAGATTAAAATAAAGATTATTATTATTAATACATAGTAGATATATTAAAATTGATTTTTATAATTAGAAAATCAATTTTAGACCATTCTAGGTAACATGTCGCCATACCCTTAAATGAAACTATGACATTATTAATCACGGAAAATTTTTCTTTTTTCGTTCGAGGTCGTAGTTTCTCCTGTAACATTTGGCAGCTGTTTCTTGCAACGTTTTCTGTTTTAACTAAGCTCTTTAGGTCGGCGGTAGGATGCGACATATGTTTCCGCCCTCACGTGAAAAGAAGGGGGGGACAGTTTCATTTTCCGAAACGTAATATTTTCTATTTTCTAGAATATAGGACGATGGAAATAATCCAAAAACCCAGTAATTCTGGTTGTTACACATCATAATTAGAATAGTTTATAATATAAGTTTATTCACGTTTAATATTTTACCTTGAGTTATATAATTTGTCGTACTGAGGAGAGAAGTAGAAAAAATGGCACGGTCTCCATGCATCCTTATAAGGGAGTCTCAGCTTATTTTACTTTATAAAAATTACGTTTAATTTCAATATCCTTATTCGACTTCGCCGGAAGTTCTATCATGAAAAGGGGCCGAATTTCTACTATAACTAGGATATTACCTCAGATAATTTTTATCCTGTTAGTTAGAGATTTACTCAAACATAAAATAAAATACTTATTGAAGTTTAGGGAAAAATTCTGCAATACGAAACAGTAATGAAAATTATATAACAAATTTCAAAGGTGACTGAATCGCACTTGTTCTGTGAAGCTGCATATATTGTTCTGCATTAATCACAAATTATTCGTGTGAATCTCTGTAAAAATTCACGTTCAATTCAACATGTAATTAACAAGTCATAACTCATACAGAGATATTTATTCTGACTTTAAATTATGACAGATTACATGAGCTAGTGTTTGTTTTAGTCTTCAAAGTTTTCTTCAAAACCGGCTATATTTCGTGCAAAGTTCTCTAAGTAAATGAAACATGAAATTCATTTAACTATCCTTTAAACATTCAGTTCATACGTCACAAATAAAAACCTATTGCATTTCCATAGGAAAAATAGATAAGTTGATGCTGTTTGGGGAAAGAAAGTTTGTTCCTCCCGAAAAGAAGTTATGAAAATCATAAATTCAACATGTGAGCAAAAAACAGTTCCTTAAAATTAAACCAGGTGGTACATGTAACAACTGCTGTACTTTATAAGTTTACAGAATATTAATTAATGAGATGCAAGAATGTTGTAATATATAATACACTATATCAGTAACACTGACATGGGGCAGAACCTGAAATCAACAAGACCAGGTGATAATTTATATTCTGGGGGCCTAAGACCCTGCAGCGAATCATACTTAACTTAAGGTCCTGACGTAAGTTTAAAAGGTAGCTATATTACGTTGCCTATTTATGCAATATATCTCAGACTAACAAGTCAAATCATGCTGGCGGGGATACTGTTTCGGGGATGTCATCATCTAGATATGCATTCTACTTTCGACATTTCAGAACCAATCGTTAACTCAACGTTAATTAAAGAGCTCCAAAGAATCAGCATATAACCTACATCCACAATGTCCTCGCCCAATAAGAATATTCACATAATCACTGCACTATTGTGGAAAACAAAGATAAATCTTCCATGAATCCACGCAATTTACAGAAACAAAAAACGTTTTACTTTTTGATAGATAAATATTAGTCATTTTTTCCTGAAACAGGCACAAAGTATAAAGGTATGTAAAGTAAAATTAAAGTAAAGGTATCCCTGTAACAGACCGTGGAGCACCATAGGGCTGTGAGAAGTTGAGGCTCCCACATTTTCTAGAAAATCGGCTCATAAACGGGGGTGAGGTTGCCAGCTTTGCGCGCCGGCCGCCCTTTACCCCCTAGAATATTCCAAGAATTTTCCTGATACTCATTTCTGTGAGAGGCTGAGTCAATCCCAGGGACATAGTGCTGCTGGAAGGATTGGGTACATTGAAAAAAAAAACCACCTCATTGGAATTCGATCCCGCGACCTTCCGGTTTGTAGTATAGTGCCTTAACCAACTACACTACCGCGTGACAGGCACAAAATATTCAATTCAAATGAAAAATATGCCGCAATCGCAAAATTGTAAGGGAGGGACGCGTAGTATTCATGTGGAGAAGGAAATGCGTAACAATTTTGAGTTAAGAAACAGGAAAATATCACAGAATAAAGAATGAAGGCGAACGAAACGTCGTGTTTTACATTTTCTAGAATACCGGACGGTGAAAAAAGACGAAAAATCTAGTAATTCTGTGTGGATTCTTTAAATTAGTTTTGTTTCCTTGAAGCTCTGTGAACTATGACGAAGTAAAAGTGAGATCCGCTGCAAATAGACTAATAGAAAGTCAACATAAGAAGACCTCCATTTAAACGAACGTCGGAAGAATAGGCTGTTAAAACTGGCTAATCTTGAATGCTCGGTGATAAGTGAATGAGGAAATCCATCCACAGGTTACTGCCATATGTTACGGAAGCCCTGAAGCGAGGAGGGGCCTGCGTGTTGTGGGAGTGGTGTATCGATATATCTCGCTGCAGAATTTGATTGCCAACTGAGCTGAGTATGTGCGGCACTACAAACAGGATACTGGTTGCTCCGAACGGTCTGCTATAAGAGGAATAATAAATCTCAAAATGCCTAATTTTGTCTCTTCGTAATGAGGAGAACCCCAGTCAAAAATGTGGCAAATGAGATGGCTTCAACTATGAATAAGTTCAATGGCTGGTGTTGGTGCCAGAAAATGTTTCAAAACCCAAATCAAAGATAAATGGAGAATTAAAGCACCTTTTATAAGAACTACACCCGTTTACGTATATATTTAGTGGCATTTATGGACAATATTACGTTATAAAGTTATTTATGTAAAGAGGTATAAAGGTAAAGCTATCCCTGTAATAGGCCGTGAAGGCCCATGGGGTTGTAAGACGTCGAGGTTCCCATATTTACGAGGCAATTAGCTCACAGATGGCGATGAGGTTGTCAACCTTAAGCGCCGACGCTCTTTACCCCCCAGGAAGATTCCTAGTACTCATTTCTGTTGGAGGCTGAATCGATCCCAGGGCCCTAGTACGCCTGAAAAAAATATCCTGACCTCATCGGGACTCGATCCCGGGACCTTCCAGCTTGTAGCATAACTATTTATGTACATACAGGAAAATATTTCGATGAAATGAAATTTCAGCAACTATAAAAATAAGTGTAAAGTAACCCCTGCGCTCAATTAAGGGCCGGTCCATGGAAGAGTGAAGGTGATGATGGAGGCGAGCAGTTAGCTTAACGCTTCGACCATTTTATTCTTTGGTTTCATCGGTATACAAACTACAATAAAAGATCCAAAATGAAAGTTTCCTCTCATAATTAGGGGTTGTAGGGAGAAGTAAAAATATCAGTAGCTATTAAAGTTAAATTAAGAAATCTTAGGATTTATGTGTGACTGTGATCCGACTTTGTTAACAGCAGCAGGTACGCAACCCGGCCTACAACTGCCACTTGAGCTACTCGAAAATAATAATCAGACTTGTAGGATTTAGGTTCTCGCAGCGGTGGTTATGAAGAATACTTTCTTCTGGGAGATACCGCCAGTTAGCCTGTTGAAAGTCAACCGACGCTTCGGAGGAACATATCGCCTCCATCTTCAGGATCTAATAAGCCAAGCAAGATATCAGCGTGAAAGCAGGTGGAAAGTCTGTTGACTTTCAACGGGCCACACTGTGCTATATGCCACAATAGAGTACTCATAATCAAATATGTTTTTCTATTTAAAATAATTTACTACGAAGTGGATATGCAGGAGGCTGTTCGGAGTATCTCTCAGTTACAATACGTGTTTATCTAAGCTGCCTTTTTCATTATCGACCGAAGGAACTCTATAAGCCAGACTGATGATGCCAGTTTTTCTGGATGGTTTCACACAAGACTAAACCTAGGAAAATTACAAAGAGTAATACGTAAGAATCAATCAATAGTAACAGATTTATCCGCATTCTTTTAATCTGAGAAGTCTCCTGGGATTTGAAACCATTGTGCCCCATTAAAATTATAGTACTCGTAGATATAAGCGTCATTAACTTAACTCCGAAAACGTTCAAGGGTTACGATAAATATCCCTCCTGAACAAAGTATCTAAAGAGATAATCTCATGTTGAAGCGATAATGAACTGATGTTATATATTGAAACTCTTTAATATAATTTAATTAAGATATAAATAAACGCTTATGCTAACAGAAATAATTAATCTGTTTAAAAAATGAGATATTTTAATACACATATTTTACATCATGAACTGAATTATTCTGAGGCTGATTTGTTTTGACCAATATTTCTCCTTCTTCTTCTTCTGCTCTGCAACCCTTTTAAATTTAACCTTGGCCTCCCTCAATATTCCTGTCCCTTCTCATCTATCTTTAGCCTTCTTTCTCCATTGCCTTACTCCCGTATTTCTTAAATAATTCATAACAATCCATCCATCTTAATCCCTGTCTTGCAATGCTTCTCATCCCCTGAGGTCTTCCATCCAGGATTTGCTATGGTACCCTGCTGCTCTTGAATCACAGAACATGTTCTAACCATTCTGTTCTTCTGGTTTCGATATCAGCATCAAGCTTTTTAATTGTCTTATTTTGGGCATAACGTAGGAAGTATTCTTAAAACAACCAAATAACGAATAAGAAACCTATAATATTAATGACATTAAATTAAGTAATAATTTATATCAATAAATTAAAAATTCTGAATTTCTTATCCATTCGTAAAGCATGATTGCTTATGAATAAAATCTTCAGTAGTGTTAATGTTAGTAATTTGTTATATCTAAAACAAATGTGAGATCACATTTTAAGTTCTCAAGGCTGTAAGTATGAAGAAGATAATTGTATTCTGGGCCTCATGCCATGTACTGACATAGAAGTTTACAGACGTTTCAGAGAAAATTTCTGGGCCCATTTTTAATGATAAGAGTAAGCGAAACAACCAACCAGCAAGAAGAGTCTCAAACAACGATTCTCTCCTTCATATCATTAAAAATTTCCACAGTTTTCAAAGCTTCGTAGCATGAACCCTCAATTCCAAACTGTACAACATATAGCAAAGAGATATAGTGTACATATCGTGTCGTTAGAATCCAGATTCAGGATAAAAGTAAGTAAGACTTTGGGATGTAGCCAGCCAACTTCTTTGAAAACAACTATAAATTTTTTTTCTAAATTAATTAAGTCATTTAATTTCAAAAGTCTGATCATTTCCTGAACGTTTGCCACATAGCTTACAACTGTTACCGGTCGCAAGATTACGCTACAACAATTCAGAATTGTTTAGGCATCCCGGTTGTTAATGGACCTCAATTACTTACAGAAAATGCAACCTCAGTGTTTTCTATCATTATCCGGAATAAATTGTAGGAAATCACTTGAAAAAGTTCCGCTCCGTTAATTTAGTGGTATTTCCATCTTGCAAAGGCGAAGAGAGGTAAACATAAAAGAAAAAATTAAATGAATCGTACAGCAAATTCATTGTGAATTAAACAACAGCTATCACATGGCAAAGATTAATCTCATACTCCAGTATTGTCACGTGTTTGGGGGACTGAGACGCGGGCTTGTGTTGGTAACTGGATTTATTAACAACCTACAGGTCGTAACTACAAATAATTATTAAACTCTTCCACATTTACACAAATTTCAATCACTCCACACTAATCTTCTCAGTCTATTTCCACTAGTTTTCATTATACGTTTCCTGGCAACGGATTTATAACACGGGAGTGGCAACGGATTTATAACATGGGAGCTGTAGAAGTCTCACTAAATTAGACACTCCCAATCCCACTGCACTACAGCACACGTAAAGTCTTCAATTCACAAGTTAGATCTTCTTTAAATACCAACTGCCCGTGGCTGTCTCCTAACGAGAACTGTACTTTAACGCCGTTGATCTTCAAGACAACTCCTCTGCACGGATCCAATCGGACCCCATGGAAAACACCGTCTATTTTTTTTTTGTGGACGCATGTTTACCGTTGTGTTGCCTGTCAACGTGCTTTTGTTCGGTGCGAACCGCATGGAAAACATAGTCTCCCCTTCTACTGTTGCGGTTTGTTTAATGAGCCGTTGCTCAGCAATGCATTGAACAAATCCGTTACAGTATTATACGTACATTTCGGTCACTGTTGAGAGTAAAACACTGCTTCTACTTCCGGTATTTAGACATCTCCATAAGTGTACCACTGTATTAATTGTAACATGATGGAATATTTTCAACATAAATCTTAAAATGGTATCATCATTATTTAACAGTTCAATTATTTGTTCATATTTTGACATATATATCACAGATTACACTATTATTATTGTCGCTTTTTCTGTTCGTAGCTTATGCAAGAAACTTGAACTTTCACCTTAAGCATACTACATGGCTTGAGGGCATTTGAATAGAGGACGGCGAGACATCTGGACCTAACAGAGATACACTTGTAGACTACCGGATTGAAATACCTAAAGAGATGATTCGTAATTTGTAAACACCGGGCTGGATCGTGCCATACCTGAGGCCTTCTTAGCACGGTGGCCCGAGTTTGATCCAAAGTAGAGTCTTATAGAATTTGTAGTAGGGAAAGTGACACTCTGGCACGTTCTCTTCGAAAACTACGGTTTCCCCTACCAAATATCATTCCAAAAACTGCTCCAAACTCATCATCGTCGTCATTATCATCATCATCATCATCATCCAGGGCTGGTATAATAGATACACTGGTATCAGAATACCAAGTGCACTTAATCCCACCCCACATTACGAAAGAAAATATAGTGTGATAAGGTTGGCCAAATGAAGGAGGGTGAAGTGGGTGAAGGCCGGTCACGGTAGCCCAGCGGTCTAAGCATGCACGGTCTTCGCTCGCTCGGAAGCCGAGATCGTGGGTTCGAATCCCACTCAGGGCATGGATGTTTAGTTTGTGTGTGTGCGTTTTTCTGTGTTTATATACAGGTAGAGGTCTTGCGACGAGCTGATCACCAGCCCAAGGAGTCCTACCGTATGTGTAAGATCTAGAAAAACCGAAGTGAACGGAGAAGTTCATGAAGGTAGGCCTAGGCCCACTGGGGCTGTAGTGGCAAGGGAAAAAAGTGGGTGGAAACATGACTCACGTGCTTACATACAAACTTTCAATCGGAAGGGCTAACATCACTAACGAGCAACAGAAATAAATGGAAGGTAAATAATCGTTTCGATCTTAAAGATACAGAATATGAATGTGTGGTCTGGTGTACATGAGACCAGAATAGTGATCAGTGGGTGAATTTTATGACCAAATTACTGGAACTTGGGGTTTCATTAACATGACGAGCATTTCAAATGCCTAAACAATGATTAGCTTGAAAACAAATTATGTACGAATATTATTATTATTATTATTATTATTATTATTTGCCATGTTCGAGACTTCTCTGCTTTTAGCGTTCGTCCCTCAAAAAGACACTGTCCCTCTTCTCGGTGCGCTCTTGCTACCAACGCGGTGGGTAAAGATCTCGGCATATTTGCAGACGGAGCGGTTTCTCTGAATCATATTTTACAAGCGTGCACCAAACCTTTTACGGTGTTACTTGATTAGTGTTTTCATTCACTACAAATGTGTATACCTCGGCTAACTTTAATTTTTCTTATGTAATTGGTTTTAATTTATTGACTTGTTATTAATTTTATTAATTTTGTGCTATCACTCCCAGGTGTCTTATCTTAGTATTTAGTTACTAACAGTATTAGCAACATTCGTAATATTTCATAAATGTATGTATATATTTCAGTCTTCTTTAGATTTATGTTCACAGATTTATTTGTCATATTTGTATTTTGTTTTAATTATTTTCTGTACCTTATATACTCGTGCTAACTTTGTAATTGGCCACTGTGCTGTTAAGTTATTGCACGTAAATAAACATGAATTGAATTGAATTGAATTGAATTGAATTATTGTGGTTTTGTCTGTTTATGTTTGCTTCTGTATCTTATTCATGCTAACTGTGTAATTAATATAGACTATCATTTTTGTATTTTAATTATTTTTGAGTATATTTTTCCTATTCGTACTAGCTTTGTAACTGGCATCTGTGCTGTTAAGTTTGCGCGTATATAATCACGGAATGAATTGAATTAGTATTATATATCAGTGACTTTATGAACGATGCATGTCTTCTGCCGAGCTGGAAGTTTTCGTATTATTACATCTTCTAGTCATCTCTTATATTTGCATTTCGGTGTTGACTGTACAAGAAATTGGTTTGACTAATAGCATAAATATTAAAACTAGTCAAAAGACGGTCTTCTCTCTTATCAATAAAATTAGAACGCCATTTATATCATATTTCTTTTGTAATATTCCTGTAACGGAGACCGACCTCATTACACTTGTACAATTATGTGTATGTATACATTGCAAATTTTATTTACATCATCACTTGATTTAGCTTTCTAAATTGTTGGGCTTAATTAGAATTATTGCCTTTTTCATTTTCTACCTATAATGTCAACAAACTCTGGTGAAACTTAATCTTGAATGTGCTCCATTGCATGGGACTCTGTAACAAATGCTGGCTCTAAAAACTTGAACGCCGCAGAGAAACATTCCAGCCCTTTGCTGCAATATCATTATACTAATGTATTAGAGTGTTTATGCCTTCAGGCAATGCATAGGCCTGCTAACTGGCGTCAACTGGACACTTTGTTTCTTATTACTGTTGATAATGGCACTACATTTTGCCTCCCATTTCTCGAAACAGTTGACACTCGTGTCCCAGCATGCCATATAGTGCCTGAGGAATAAAACTTTGGGTAGTGCTTCCTGTGCTATTAATTCCGGTGGTAAATGTGTCAACACGTCTAAAAAAAACTACTCATACATTTTAAATTTAAATTACATTATAACGTTATGTACTTGAGTTTCTCCCTCCGGGTATTCAACCTCATTTTAGTTTTCTGTTACCCTGATGTTAGTATGGGGCACGCGTAGCGTAGTTAGTTGAGGCACTATGCTACAAGTCGGAAGGTCGCGGGTTCGAGTCCTGATGAGGTGGATTTTTCAAATTACCTAATCCTTCCAGTTGCATTATGGCTCTGGGGTCGACACAACCTCTAACAGAAATGTACCAGGAATCTTCACGAGGTTTAAAGAGAGACCGGTACGTAAGGCTGACAACCTCACCGCCATCTATGAGCCGATTGTCTAGATAATGCGGGATCCTCAATGTCTCACAAACCTATGGGCCTCCATGGCCTGTTACAGGGATAGCTTTACTTTTTTTTACCTTTATATTATGTTAATATTGTGGTTCTGTGATTTGTATTTTGTTTCCTTAAGTTGCTGTATTCGTCCTGACACTTAACGGGTCGCTAGGCCGCTGAATCAGCATGTAAGTAAACAAAGAATATAATTAATTATAATTATCAGCCATTTATAAACATTTGAAGAAACTACTAAAAGATACTTACTGAAAATACAATTAAAGCAACCTCAGCTTACTGTGGGCCCTTAAACGTTTTGAGAGTGGGAGTGGGTATGTGTGACGCTGTCAACATCTGGGCTATATAGTGGCGAAAGTTAGGAAGGCTGAAGAACTGGAGCTTATTTGGAAGTAAGCGGTTACAGACTTTTCAAGACACTACCCCAGCATTTTCTTGAATGGCCTGAGGAAAACCACAACGAAATTCACGCAGGATAGTCTGTATCCCGGACGAGACTGGAACACAACACCTCCCGAATTTGGATCTAGAACGTTACCACCAAGCCAACTCCGTCACCATCTCCAAATAATCCCTCACGATACCCTGAAAGTGCCGTGTATTATTAGGAATGTAGTGGGCGTCTTCCTTTCGTGACGTTTTCCATGTTCCTTCTATAGCTGTGACCGCAGCAACGTGCTCCATTGGTATGGAAGAGATTCACGAACACAGGGACTTCCCCGCATTTCGTCAAACTAGAAAAAACAAGGAACTAAGTATTGAAATTTTGAAATGTGAAGCAGAGAGATTCAGGTAGGACCTCTATATTCAGCTTTCATCTAGCTTACCGTGAAGTTTATTTTAAACACATCTTGTAGGTCATTTATATGTAATACATCTACTTGCTCAGCTTACTTTTCAACCATGACGATGAAGGTAGTAATTTTCTATGAAACGTTTGTTAATTCTTGTCAGGATACACGTCATCAATTTTCCGAAAATGTTAATCTGAAGCAGCTTCGGATCTGTGAAACGCAATAGATACATTACTCACAGATATACTGGGTTTTCGGACTTTGTCCATCGTCCAGATTCTAAATAACTAAGAAAGAACACAACGTTTTGGAAACTGGATCTGTTTCCGTTCTCAGGTGAGGGAGGACACATACTCTGTTGGGTCCCTCAGAAAGAGCTAGCCTCAATCACTGGAAGTTGTGTTCTTTCTTAGTTATTTAGAATCCGGACGATGGACAAAGTCCGAAAACCCAGTATCTCTGTGTGTTATACACCGTCGTCAGAACCCTATAGTAACTAGATAGATTACTGTATTTAAAAGATAAAGAAATGTGGCGTCTGGCAGGGAAATGCAGTGTGAACACTGATTCTATCGTACTGGCGCATCTGCGTCTGCTTGAATCTAACTGGTATTCAGTATAATTCGCAAGAGACAATTTACAACTTGAAGGTGAATGTAATTATAACAACATCCAGTGATAGTTGTCAGTAAGTTGTCTGAGTTGTGTTCATACATGGGTCCTGAATTAACACCACCTATCCAGGACAGGCATTCTAAGAGGGCTTTAATGTATCAAGCAAGTGCCATATCTTG
Organism: Cryptotermes secundus; assembly: GCF_002891405.2. NCBI lineage: Eukaryota > Metazoa > Arthropoda > Insecta > Blattodea > Kalotermitidae > Cryptotermes > Cryptotermes secundus. The sequence goes on from NW_019738985.1 coordinate 651,730, forward strand.
TTCGCACGGTCGATGTTGAACAATGCCATAAACATTCCAGCAGAATTTATTTATTATCTGCTGGTTGAAGTAGGTTTTCTGATTGGACTTTGCTCTCCGTATATTTACTGTACAATTCTGATAGCTCCATTAGCAAAGAGACGTTAAAATGATTGCAATTTTCGGTTCGAAACTTCTGAATGTTATTGTTTGTAGTGCAGGATTTACGTGAATTACAAATATCCACTTAAAGAGGTATTGTAAGACACAATTGTTTTACATGTTTATTTGTGCAAGGTTACGAAATCTTCAAAATAAAACTAAAATTCTTTCATTTTAAATTTCTTGTTTAAACTTCAGTAAACTTCAATAAATTATAAGAACAATTGAGCGATGGTAGTATTCACTTACAGGGGCAATTTCTTGTTATGCAAAACATGTCCTGCAGTCATACTGTACTGCATCATACTCGGAACTGTAACCAATAAACAGTCTGTGTAACGAATTAATAATTTCAGAAAGAGATAGAGGTCTTGAATTAACACTTAATCATGTAGTTGTTACCATTTTATTCTATAATTATAATTGATAGTTTCAGTACCCAGTACATTAGACAAATCAGAGCCATCATATTAATTATCATAAAATTAGAAAATTCATTAGTCAATCTCTTCGCCTCACGTCTCCATTTATAATGTTACACTTTCTTCGACCATAATTTATTACTTTAACTCTCGTCGTTGTAACTTCAGTTAATATTGGAGAAGGAATACATTGACACTCAAATGTTCGTGTCTGCTTTGCCGAAGGCTACACTTTCATTTTCTAGGCACCTGGTAATGGACATCACACTTATCAAGATATGCGATGCACCAATAGCGAGAGATGGCTAATGCCAAGATGAAACGTTTACTGCAATGAAGAAGAATTCCAACGTAGAAGCAAATGTTTCGCTTCGAGGGGCATCGCAACGCGAGTAACCGTGACACAGCTAAACTTCTACCCAGATTACCATTACAGGCTTCATACGATACTCATTATATGGAAAAGTGGTTGAAGGTAGAACAGCTTTCTTTACATGCCATGTTAGGACATTCATGTTCAATTATGATCTGCAATCAAGTTTTGAAAACAATGTTCAGTCGTGATTTTGTTACGTCTCAGCACGGAACAGGGACAATAATTGTACTCATTTAGGACAGCGGCCGATACATTTAACTGTATATTCTACAACAGGGGTTGGTAACATATGGCATATATGCCACAACATGGCAAGCTAAGGGATTCTTAATGTCATTACGATCCCGTGTAAAGATATAATAGAATTAAGTTAGGAATTCATTTTATAAATTTAAAATTATACTATTTACCTTACATCTACTAGGATTTTTAAGGTACTACTATTCGTTTCTTTAACGTAAATAAACAATGCAAGATGAGCAATAATTCAATTCACATACTTACTTACTCATGGAGGTGAGCCCTTCTTGAGGAGCCACCAATTCTGCAGCTACTCAAGAATTTCCCAGCATTTCATGGAACCAGAAGGTTTATTACCGTGTTCACAAGAGCACTTCATCGGGCCCCATCCTGAGCGAAATCAATCCAATCAATATCATTCCATCCTCTCCTATCCCTCTAAGATCCATTTTAATATTTTCCAAACACTTACTCCTTGGTCTTCCCAATGCTCTCTTTCCTTCCGGCTTTCCCACAATATCCTATATATATTTCTCTTCTCCCTCATTCGCGCTACATGTCCCGCCCATCTGAACCTCCATGATTTGATCATTCTACATTTCAGTTCACGTAGATATCTAAATATAAATAAATGACAATAACATTCGACGAGATTAGAATGATAATAGCAAACAATAAATTATTTACATGTCTATTTACGTGCTGGAATGAGAAACCTGGAGACCAATTAAGGAACATTAAATACAAATTGTAAAAACAATAACAAACAACAAAATAATAAAACAACTAATATAAATTAATATTATTTAAATTTAAATTAAGTACATATTTTTTAAACTGAGAAATGTATACAAATTTTAAAACTGTATATAATTATTACCTGCATTTTTAATTAAATTACTTACGTGTTTTCTCAACAGGCCAAATGCCAGTTATAAAGTAAGCCTTAGCAAGGACAGAAACAAAAGGAATACATGCACACGAACAATGGGAAAACAACTTGTGTATTAATACAATTAATATTTTAATAATTTATAAAATACAAATATAAATAAGAATAAGATAAAAGTTTTTGTTCCAAATACGTCAACGTCAACATTAGCTGCTTAAGCACGTCTAATAGAAGGATAATTTCTACTCGAACAACAGACATTAAATTTATAAAAACTGATATACTCTACAAAGAAAACGATAACCATCAACTTTCAAAAGAGGACATCATTTAGAGTCTTGTTAAAATCGAATGTGGAAGAATTGTTATGCAAAATTATGCAAAGATTTCAACGTTTATAAAAAGCAAATATACCTGTGACGTATGCGCGTAAATAAACAATTATAACAAGGTCTACAGAAACCAGCCGGAAATGTTCAGTTTGTAGGCATCAGTAGCTGTAATAGAATTGCAACAATAAAGGCGTATTCAAGCATAGATTTAATTACTGTAAAATATAATTCGTACATACATTCAATGGATGAGAAGGAGATGGTTACGCTTCCAACTCAAACCAGCAAATTAAATTATCGAGTTACACGTTTGAGAGATTTGGAAATGAAATATTGAATCCAGAAATAGTGCCAGGTCTTTAATAAATTCGTTGCGATATATATAAGATAAAATTTATACCCGTAAATAACTGTTTTCATTTCTCTTGACTAGGATACAACTTTAATTTCGGTAATGTTCAGTTACATACTCGTATACATAGCAATGCACAACCACCTTATAGAATTAATGACAGAGTTCGGTGAATTCAGATCTGCATGATACTAAGTAGCACAACAAGTTTTGGAACCAGCGGCAAACACTAGATATCTAGAGTAATTAACTGCATAAAGTCTTTAACAAACGCAATGAAAATCAGAGTTTCCAGAACATACTCTTGAGGTACACCGGAGACCTTTTCAAAAGGCGATGAAATAATTCCTGAAATACGGACCTGAGATTGTCTATTGGTTGGATAACTACAAAAGCACTTTACATAAAAATAAGAAAAGTCTAATGCAATAAACATAACAGGGTATTTCTATTCAATTTATTTCAATTTTTCATTTATTTGAATGCTGAATTGAACAGCTAGGGCCAGTTACAGAGTTATTGCGAATAAGGGAAGTCAACAACAGAAATAAACACATGGACAAAGAGGAGATATCTAAGGAAAAGTCAAATCATATAAAGTTATTTAAATTTAAGTAAGAGTGACTAAAATCACGCATTGATTCATATATTATATTAGCAGCATAAACACGTTTACATGAATGACTGTTATTGGAGGAACAACTGAACACATCAAATTTACAACTTATTTATTTGACCGTCACAACGCAACAATAAAAGAATTTCAAGGACAATGCCCAGATATAGTTCTGCTACATATCTCATTGTCCTTCAAGTTCTTTTATTGTTGTGTTGTGACGGTCAAATAAATAAGTTGTATATATTGTAATACAGCAGGATGCATAAAATGAAAATCACATCAAATTTACTCATGCTCCGTGCAGGAATATGAATACTGACTACCTAAAAAATCGCCGAGCATTAGTTAAGGTCATTAAAGTATATTTAATAAATACGTGTCGCCTGGTACACAGTGTCTATAAATTTAATTTTTCTAACCCACTACCCTATAATTTTGTCCGTAGTTTTTATGCTTGAGGAACTTGGTCTCTAATACGGAGGGGAGAACCTAGGCTGAAGTTATTTGATAACAGAGAGCTGAAGAGAATTTTCGATCAAATAATGACGAAATAATATGAGACTGGAGAAAATTTCATAATGAGGTAAATATTTTGAAAAATCTGTAGTAAAAGGTTAATAATTCTCTTTGTATGTGCTCAAGGTTACTGGAGTGGGAAATCGTAACACAGTTGGGTGCAACAGAACCAAAGTCATGTCTAGAGCTCAACAAAGCAAAGCTGTCTAAGCTGTCGATAAGCTGTCTAATAATAAGTAAATTCAATTCATGTTTATTTACTTTCAAACTTAACAGCACAGAGGCCAGTTACAAAGCTAGCACGAATAGAGAAATACATAAAAATAATTAAAAAACAAAATACAAAAATGATAGTCTATATTAATTACACAATTAGCATGAATAAGATACAGAAGCAAACACACACAGACAAAGCCACAGTGTGAGAATTTGAGTTTCAAATAGAGTAGCATACAATGATAATTAAAATAATAATAACGAAATTAATAAAGTAATGATAATAATAGTAATAATAATAACTCAATTAATAATTATAATAATAACTCTATCAACATAAATCAAACCTATCATTGAGAAGTGAGAAAATTAAAATATATACAATTTCAATTTGATTGGAATAGACATGGCAGCAATAAAAAACAAAGCAGGTTCTTTGACGTACCGAGCAGGAACTCGAAGACCAACAAAACAGTAAGTCAGAATTTAGACCCAAGTTAATCTTAAATAAGGAAATATGCATCGCGGCGCTGCATCTTGATACACAAAGTAAGCATTCGTAACCCCTCCAAACCAACAGATTGTCAGTAATGGCCTGAAAGAAAAGATTAAACAGAGGACCGTAAAGCTCTGCTGTATGCGGTCCAGTTTGTTGGCGGCAACATTTGAAACAATTGAAATTTAGACAACGGACGCGTATTCAAGCTTACATCTAACTGATGTACCATATAATCTGTGCATGCATTCAAGAGATGAGAAAGTGTAGGTAATACTAAGAACTAAACCCTACAGCTTAATGCAATGAGAAATATTATGATTGAGATGGCTATGAAAATGTTATATTCCCAGGTCTTTGATACAATCGGAGGGGTTGTGGAGAATTGACAATATTCAAAATCATAGATCAGTATGCTGGTTTTTCTCGAGGTCATAACTTTACTTCTACTTATGTTGATTATAAAGTAATTAGCACTGCACCACCATTCTATAGACTTAATATCTGACAGTAATAAATTGCAGGTTTCAGGAGGTTTAATGGCTCGGTAGATTCTGATATCATCCGCAAGAAGAACGTAGATACTTAGAGCGGGCAACTGCATCACATAGGTCGTTAATGAATACACTGAAGGGCAGGTGTTCAAGAACAGTTCCCTGAGGAACACCGAGGAGAAGTTCAAAAGGTTAAGAAACAATATCAGGAACACGGACCTGAGATTGCTGGTTTGATAGGTAGCTGCGAAACCTGTACTCATAGCCACCAGGAAGCTCAGAGACACTAAGCTTATGAAGAAGCAGAGATCGTGGTCCAAGGTCGAATGTATTGTCTAGGTCAAAATAAACGGCACCAGCTTGTCTCTGAGAGCTGACAAAAGGAAAAATAAATTCGACGTAAGTTATAAAATTGGTGATGACAGAATTAGATTTAATGAAGCCACGTTGATAAGGACTAATATTGAAATTTTGATAATGAGAAACATGGTCATGAATAAATAAAGTAAATAATTCGGAAAAATTGAGAAGTGATATTGGTCTGTAATTGCTGAGGCACTGTTACTTTTTTGTGAACAGGATTAATTACTGCTTGCTTCCATAGAGTAGTAAACTACTGTTGAGGTAAGCTTAGATTGAAAATACATTAAGAACAGATAAAGCTAGGGTTGTCAACGACTTCAATAGACTTAGATGGGGCGCCTAATATGTTTCAAAATATCCAAATGAGAAACAGGAGCTGAAGGTAAAGAGTCAGAAGATGACGAGAGGTGGGGAGACTACGGGACAGGGAGTGTTGCTTATTGACTAAAAATGCTTTGAAAACTCCTCAGCAATATCACAAAATTCTTCAGCAATATCACAAGTTTCGATTAAATGCTTACCATCTACTTCAAGCTGCATAGAAGCAGGGTTTCTTTTCCTAATTAAGATCACATATTTCATGAATTGTTTGGGTCGCTACTTGATAATAACTCAATTCAATTTATTTTATTAAATGCTCGCCAACAGCAAGTGGCCTGTAACAGGCGAACACTGAAAGTGCATACAACAAAAGCAAGACTAAAGCCAAAACTGAAATTGGACCTTGAGCTGGAGTAACATTTAATAGCAGGCAATAAATTAGTATAGGTTACACGGTGATGATATAACTCAGTAGGTTTAAGCGAAGGAAAATACTATATCCTTGAGGGAAAAGTTATGTTCATTAAAAACGTCCAGAGATTTTTCAGATGTTGTTTGTAGCCGTGACGCATCTTGCTTAGAAGCTAAGTCTTGAGACGCGACTGTAATAATAATTGTAATAATTGTATTAATTGTAATAATTACAGACTTAGCACAGTGTAGATGAAAGTAATTACGTGTAACATTATACAAACATTAGACAAACACATTATAAGTCAAAAATAAATTACAGGAAATTTCTTGGGAAAACACAATAATGAAGAAAAGTAAACAAACAAACAAATAAATGATAATAATAAAAATAATAATAATTTCATTATCATAAAACTAAGTGTTATTTAGAAGTGAAAAGAAACACAAATATTTAATTATTAATAATAATAATAATAATAATAATAATAATAATAATAACAATTGATATTTGCTTACCAGCTTAACAGCCCAAGGACCAATTACAAAGTGATCACGAG
>NW_019738985.1:658781-804456 GCF_002891405.2 Cryptotermes secundus
AAAAAATAATAGTTTCTGTGGTGGTGGTGGTGGTGGTGGTGGTGGTGGTGGTGGTAGCAGTAGTTAAAGAAACAACAGCAGCAGAGAAAACGCGCAAGTTCTTCTTCAGTCAGCAGTATGATCCGACAGTTTTAAGAACACCGCAACTTATTTAATTCGTCAACTGAGAGAGGGAACAAACATTATTAAGTTCAAGACGGTCTTTGCAAATGCATCGAAAAGTATAGGTAAAGTTTTTCCTGTGCTTAATTAGTTAAGCACCATACTATGAAGATGTATGGGGCAGTGGAAGTTCATATCCAAATGTTCTTAACATCGACACTAGATAGAGGTTAGGTGGGCCCCAGAGCAGTTCTTGTCGCTGAATACAAGAGACATGAAATGGTTACACAATATCCGTTGCAATTTCAGCACCTGTCCTACAGAATGAAAGGGTAATGACAGTATATCAGATGGAAACAGAAGGAAAGTATTAGCTGTAGACCGCTAGTGACATCTGCTGGATAGAGGAACGGCGTGAATAACACGAAGAAAAAGTAGTACTACTTATAACTTACGTAGATCCTCTAAATGTAACGCAGTGTGTATCATGCAATTATAAAGGAAATGTTCCTTTACATTACAGAGTTTTCCCAGTTTAGCTTAACAAATCTTAAACGTGCAGAATATCTTCATGTGCTAGTATATAAAATCACGACTATTATGCATAACAAACATCCATGGCTTGAGTGGGATTAGAACCCAAGATCTCGGCTTCCGAGCAAGCCAAGACAGTACATGCCTCAGACCGCTCGGCGACATAAATTATAAAAGGAATTACTACCTTCCGTAGGGGAACTAAATTGTAAGTACGTGGGGGAATCTAATTAGTAAAACAGACTTTCTTAACAGTTTAAATTGCGATATATATATATATATATATATATATCTGAGTCTGTAATAAAATATACTCCCGCGGAGACGGTTAATTACTTACAGATCTCCTTCAATATTCAATACTGGCTTATTGTTCGAGACAAGGTCGGTGCAAGACTAAATGCCTCCAAGGTAACAACAAATTTTGCTTCTGACAAAGAAAAACAACCCAATGTTCTGAAAATGTTGTCATAATTAATAACCCGAATTTACCAAAAGCTGCGGTGCAAACAGCCATTGGTGTCAACATTCTTAAAGCGACTGTCAAATAAGAAATAACAAAATAATGGGGTGGCATGATCACGGCAATCATGATGCACTTCCGGTCTCAGATCACAGATATGGACAGCAGTTATGCTAACATTGCTGCCTTACATGTTTAAATGACTATCAATGAATGTTTATGAAATGAAGAAAGTAGCGTCAGAAATTACTTTCCGTATAAGTGAAATTTAGAATAACGGTTATATAATGTCAAGCTCGTGAACACGTGCCTCTCCCAGAGGCCGCTTTGTTCGCCTGCTTTGTCGCGCTGGCCCTGTTTCTGTAGTTGTGTACTCCAAGCATGACCAGATGGTGACCCTGAAGACATAGGCAGCATATACAGCTGTAATGCTGGCAACACAGCACACTCAAAGCAGGTGCTTCATTATTATTTCATATATTTCGTCCCTTATATAGCTATACGTGACGATTTGTGCTATTCACAATGGTTGGATAAGTACCATTTTCAAAAGCGCCGAGACAAGCAAGCCATACTGGAGTAGAACTCAAGATACATCACAATCAGTGCGAATGGTTATATAGCGAGAAATTGAACTGTTAATTCAACACAACGTGTAGCTTTGAACCCAAGTCATTCCGCTTACAAGCCGGAGACTACAATGCTCTCATAGGCCTTTGTCGGTGTATGGTAAAACCCCGAAAGAACTTCTACATAGGTTAGGTGAATAAATCCAAACGGTGATGTTCAATGTCTTACTTTTTGTTGTTGGGTCATTCTTGTATGAGCACATTTGTAACAGGCCGAGTTGTTCCGCCTTTGTATACATCGAAGAACGTTTTTTGCTTGTCATTTACCTCTCAATCTCAGATACCGATCTATGTATGATTGACACACGGAACATAAGAACTGATTATCTGAGTAATTTTTAACAGCATCATTCTAAGAGTAATGTGACTGAAATCGTTTTGAACTTTCCATCTGTCAGACGTACTGGTAATAACAGGTGAGCTGTACTTGACAACAAAAACAACCAGCATTTTCACCACCCACAAATCAGAACTGAAACCAGGAGAAAGTTCTGCTGCTTCGGGCAAATGAAGCTGCTAATATAGCGTTGCAAGGAAATGGTGATGCTCATGACGCTTCCTGCTCTTCATATGTTTACGTGTTGCCTACATTATAAATACATGTGACAATAAATTCGGGGTATATTTAAGCATGAAATTGCATCTGATAAACGTAAAGACTGGAGTAAAAACACTATATAAAGACTATTATATTCACAGGATAATAATTAATACTCATATATATATATACTAGTAACGACTCTACACGCTACAGTATATATATATATATATATATANAAAGGTAAAGTTGTCCCTGTGCTTAACTAATTAAACACTAAACCATGAAGGCGTGCGGGGCAGTGGGTATATAGATCCGTATTTTCTTGACCTCGGTACTAGTTGTAGGTGAGTGGTCAGCTTCACACACTGGCCCCTTTACACCCGGGGAAAGAGCCCCCGGTACACATTGGGTAGAAGGCTGGGTGGACCACAGAACCGGTGTGGACAACGGGTAGAAGAGAAAATTCTTGACCCTACCGGAACTCTAATTTCGACCTCTTGGTGTCCAGCCCCTAGCTAGTCGCTATACCCACTACGCTACAGGACACGTACATACGTATATCATTTGTTGTTCATGTCATGTTGTCAAGTACTTAAATTCTGTAGACAGCACTCTGTAAAAATTGGATGAAATACTTTTCTTAATCATATTTCTTTATTTTCATTATATCTAATTGGATATATCGACGTATATTTAAAAACTCAATGAGTATTTTAAAGTAATAAATCACATTATCTTGCATTATCTTTTAAATAAACCTGAATTCAATTACCAAACTCTATTATTAATATACACATAAAGATATGTGGACTTTATTACATGTTCTCTTATGTTCTCAACGCCTTGACAATGATCAAAACGAAGCATGACTTCTCAGCGGTTAGAAGTTGCCACTACTGAGACAGATAGGAGCTAGCTCCATGTTAGGCGACCACGGAGAGCAGACAGCCAACGTCAGTCTTCACAACCTAACATCCAAAACGAGGTTAGCCTGTCGTTATCTTTGCGTATTAACCTTTTAAAGCCTAATTGTTACTATATGCACGACCTGGTTTAACATATTAGAATTCTGCATTCTGCCCACACAGTGTGTTTGTGTGTTTTATATGGTGTTCACAATAAGCATCGGATATTTCCCAAAACAGCATTAACCGGTTGGGCTTTGTAGCGGAGACACAATGTGTTTCCTGTGAGGTACGGACTGAATTTATATATTTAGTTTGGAAGAAATTCGGTCTTTAAAGGGTTAATGAAATTTATAGGTATAATTTGTATTGTTCTCTAACAATCCTAGCCTCCTTTATGATACATATTCATTCATTTCTTCTTTGAATTTATCTTTCACATCTTAATTGCAGTTCTCCTAAATCATTCCCTGCACATTTCAAGACATCTCAGCCATTTTTAGCTTCTTTCTACTCGTATCTTCCAGCTTACTTCCAAATATTGTCTCAACCCACCTTGTATGATAATTCCGAATACATGCCCCAACCTCTTTTACTTTTCTTCTCTTAATAACTTCTATCAGACCAAAGATTTTATATAATTCTTTCTGTTCTTGGATAGTTCTGTTTCTTCACACCCCTTTTAATTCTCTTAATGGGTGGTGGAGTCCAACTGGGTCCACTTGACACAGCGGCCACCGATTGGACTATTGTACCTGCCCCGGGTGATTATGGTGGTGGAGAATTTGGTGGAATGAAGACTGGCAGGGGACACCGAAGTACTTGGAGAAAGCCCGCCCCAGCGCCACTTTGTCCATCACAAATCCCAGTTGACCAGACCCGGAATCGAAGCCGGGCCGCCGCGGTGGGAAGCCAGCGACTAACCGCTTGAGCTATGGCGCGGCCTTCTCCATACCCTTTGCTCAGTTGCTTCTCCACAATCCTTCCTCAAAACTATCCTCTCCCGTTCACGGAACAAAATATTTCCTTCCCAATCATATAGAATGCTTTACGTCCATACAACGCAATTGGATTTAACGCTGTGTTTTTCATAAAATGGAGGCTTTAGGGATTAACGAATTAAATATTCGATTAAGTTAAGTGATATTTCAAACAGAATAGAGAAATTTGGTATACAAGGTTCTGAAGCATTATTAACCTTTTAAAGCCTAATTGTTACTATATGCACGACCTGGTTTAACATAATAGAATTCTGCATTCTGCCCACACAGTGTGTTTGTGTATTTTATATGGTGTTCACAATAAGCATCGGATATTTCCCAAAACAGCATTAACCGGTTGGGCTTTGTAGCGGAGACACAATGTGTTTCCTGTGAGGTGCGGACTGAATTTATATATTTAGTTTGGAAGAAATTCAGTCTTTAAAAGGTTAAAATTATTTTTTGGAATGTAATATAATATTTTAATATTCGGCTTACATATTACAATGTAAGGTACTGATATCAGTGTTTAGATAGTACATTAAGTTATGTTTATTTTGCATTTGTAAACTAATAAATTTAAAGAATCTCTTTTCCTAGTTTAAGGAACATACTCGTACAATTTATTAATCAAGTATGTGAAGCCCAGATTCACACAGGGCACTCCCACGCTTTTCTTGTTCACAAGATCCTACCCAAACCTCAGTACGCCCTCTGAGGTCAAGCTGGGTGTATAAAAATATTCAATATTTTATTATCTAATACATGTTGCTCATTCCTTGATAGGCGTACCTGTTGTGTGAATAGGGTGGTGGCCGTCATCGTCTCTCGGAATACTAAACAGATTGAAGCTTATCGCAGCTACATTTCAAGAGATGTGTCATTAGTACCCAGCCCGAGAAAGTGCCCAAGCTTACAATGACTATAATTGCTATAGCAGTCATGGAAATCTTAAACTTCAATGACCCACGTTTGTAATTTTTAAAATGGCCTTGTGAATGTTGTCTTTATGCTTCTGTCTGCAATATAATTTCACTGGTAGTTCGACACATAAGTAATAAAGAATTAAATTCAATTGGATTACTGTTATTCTTTTTTATTTAACGATACTTTCAAATAATGAGGTTATGTGGCACCCAATAATAGGATGATTTGTGAACAATGGGAATGACGCTGAAGGAAGCTCAATTTAAGTGACTGTTTTGGAACTGTCCTAGAGGGACTGAGGTAAACAACGGAGACGATATTCAGTTTCCGGTAATAAAAATATTGTTATGAAGGTGTACTTAATTTGCATTATTTCGAGGGGTTGTCCTTATTTACACCATGATTTTACAGTTTTAACACGACATATTTAATAGGCCTCAATATTTATTGCCAACCATTCGAGTGACTATAGACGAGTTTCCTTTTGGTGACTCGATTTATTGCACAATTCAACACACGATTCATGACTACAGCGTAGACTTCTGTGTTACACACATTGTTGTTCCCAGTCTGTTGCAGTATTTACTAGTCCTTGCCTAGTAACGGCTTCCAACGGCGGACGTTCACCTTCCTCTGGGTTCCCGGACTCTCCGCGGCTTCAGCTACCAGCTTCTCATAGAAATAGCTCACAATGATTGAAATGCAGTTCTCTGACTAACTCACTAACTTACCAGTTAACTCTTTATTTCCCTGCACTGCACTAACTCTCATTAATTATTCTGCCCTCTGCAACGACCGCTCAGAAAACACTGTTCCTCTGTGAGTCTATTGGTGCATGATGCGAATCTGTTGTGTAGCAGCGGATGTTGTTTACAGAGTATTACTTAGCAGCAGGTCTACATGCTACAGTATCGTTAAGAAAATTATGCGAATTAGTATATTAGTATGGTGTACGTTATCTGTCTATGTTACTTGAATTCCTTATTTCAGACAGAAACACAGCCGCTCTTCAAACGAGATACCCTCAATGAATGGCTGTTCAAGGTAATATCTCGGTGGAGAAACAGGGGCAGATCACGAAGAACCAGGATGAAGATTACAGGGCTTTGCTGAAATTCGAACTAGAGTGCATTTAAATAAAAATCTATAACATTATTCAGTATGTAACTTTTCCCCTACAGAAGATGAGAAGAGCCCGTGGTTAGTATATGTACCATTTGATTTTAACAAATAAATCTATATACTATATATATATATATTTTTTTTTTTCCTGTAGTTTTCTGAATAAACAGCGACTATTTCTGAGGTTTACATGACTAATAAGACTGGTTTTGGATTTGATGATCGAATTTATTGGATCTTTATACAACTGGTTACAACAGTTCACAAATCACTATCTGACACACTGTCATCTTCCGACTGAATACTCTACGGGAACTATATTCTGACTTCCAAATGAACTCCGTTGTACTCCTTCAATTATGATCTCCTTTGTGACTCCTTATAAATCCTCGGAACTGCCCCCACGGAAAATATCGTCTTCTTTTGTCGAGAATGCTTGTTAATTGGTCCGTTTCCTAGCAGTGGATATATGCGAACCACATAACAACCCTCTTGTGACACCGGTTCTATTGTTTCTTGCACGTAATTCAGGCGTTGACTAGAAATGGGGCTACATGTCACAGTATTAACAGGTTTCAATTTTTAATGGAGAAACAGTTTTTATATGTGTGGTGGGAACTTAATTTTAAATACGTGTATTATGAAGATTATATTCATGCTTCCGGATATCTCTAATTTTACTTAAGCTGAACGTTAACGAAAGGAAGGTGAATTCGTGGATTTCAAAATGTTACCATAAAATTATTTATAACCTCATTACAAAGGAATAATAGTATAGTATCTATTACAGCGCAAAGTTCCGAAAATCTGATGGACGCAGTTAAACGTAAATATTGACATAAAAAGTGACAGAAACAATAAGTGCCCCAAATGAAGACAATTCTACTTTCGAAACTTGAAGAGGGCGCTTGCCGAATGAAAGTTAGTCGCTTCACACCTTCAGCTAACCTGCTCATTGACTGGCTCCCACTTGTTTATATTCTCTAGTAATAAAAATTATATTTTTCACATTATGGTTATCCGTTTACAAGCAATTACGTATATAAAAGAACCATGTCTATTTTATATTGCGAGCCAAAACACTGCATTTTGTGAGGGGTTTCCTTTGAACTTCCAACACTGTCACACCGTGATGCAGACAAACATGGCTGTAAGAGAGTATGAATTCTGAAACTCGTTCTTAATAATATATTCTAGGCTTATAAGTATTGCTACTTTCATGCCACAGACTCAATCAAGAAATAAATAAAATACAAAGACACACTAATAAAAAATAATGAATTCAAATCACAGTCAAAGAGATAATACAAAATGATAATCTTATAAGATAGAGTAGTTGATTGAGGCACTATGCTACAAGTTGGAAGGTCACGAGTTCGAGACCCAATGAGTTGGATTTCTTTTTTCAATTTACCTAATCCTTCCAGACGCACTATGGCCCTGAATTCGACTCCAGCTCTAACGGAAAAGAGTACCAGGAATCTTCCTGAGGGGTAAAGAGGCTGACAAATTCACGGCCATCTATAAGCTGATTGCCTAGAAAATGTGGGAGCTTCGACGTCTCACAACACTATGGGGCTCCATGGCTTGTTACAGGTGTAGATTTATCTATCTTATCTATAAAGGAAATTCTAGTACACTCAGCCAAAGAGTTACCCATCCAATTTAAGTTACATAAGTATAGTTTATCACGTACTGTATTATGAGGAACAATACAGTCTACAGATGGTAATGGAAATCGATTGCTCATACTGAACATATGGTAGGTTCTATTGCACGCGTAATATACCTAATACGAACAAGATCGCGTTGACCTTTGCGTAAACTCAGAGCTTTTGTTTTCTTTAATACTACACCGAACACACGTTCAAAGCTTGCACGTTCGATAAATATCTGCAGCTGTTCTGTCCCGGTTCTTTTTTTTTTTTTTTTTTTTTTTTTTTTACTTTGTAAATGGACTAATTATAATAATTTATNGAGCATTTAAACCTACATTTAAGTGCCATTAACACACACGAATATAACTGAAACATTAGAAGTAATTACGGGTTCCTGCTAACTAAGTACAAAGTAATTACACTTTCGTGTTTTTCTATGTCGCCGTCCGACATCTCACTGTGTTTGATATTGACAGTCCAAAAGCAGCGTTTCCATCCGAATTATATATTCTCGCTTGGGACACAGAAAATTCTTGCACATTTTTTTTAAAAAACTGATCTTAATTTCGGTTACAATTTAATCAATGCTGAGACCGTGACATAGTTCAGGCGGCTAGCCCCTGACTTCCAACCTCATTGGCCCGCGTTCAATCGCAGGTCAGGTGGACAAAGTGGTTCTGGTGCAAGTTTTCTCCGAATACTTCAGTTTTCCCTACCGATTCTCATTCCACCGACCGCCCCATATTCATCATCATATATAAACCGGGGCTTGCAGAATAGGCTAAATAGTGGCCGCAGTACATAGATGACTCACTCTCACCTCACCCAAAGATATCCAGTTAAATAATAATAAATGTTGTGTGTTCGGCTGTCCCGGATATGTTGGTCGAGCTGCTCCTCAACCTCAAACTATCTTACAGTTGTTGGCCTCCAATAATCTGCATCATCAATATCCGTCCTCCTTCCTCTGAATCTTTCTACTCATTCGCCATTTTTCTCTGTTTCGTACAGTTGTCGCCATATTGAACTTTGGTTGTCCGGAAATTTTAAGTAGATTTTTACACCACTTGAGCACAAAATCACATTGCCATACTTAATTACCAGATTCGGTCAATCAAAGTTGCATCTTACTCAAAAGACAGTAAGGTCAAGCGGGTAATAATTATGGGACTGTTATTTACATCCGCCGTTCTTTCAGTGCTGCTGACATAATAAAGTATGTAAAGTAAGTAAAGGTATCTCTGTAACAGGCTGTGGAGGCCCATAGGTTTGAGAGATGTTGAGGTTCCAACATTTTCTAGACAATCGGCTCATAGATGGCGGTAAGGTTGTCAGCCTTACGCGCCGGCCGCCCTTTACCCCCAAGAACATTCCAAGAGTAGCTCCTAACATAATGCTTTCGGTAAACTGAAGTTTCCTTTACCTTTCCGATTTTTGTTCACAGTGACCCAAGTTCATTTTTCTTTTCGTGACATGGAAAATTTTGTCCTGGGGATGGGCTCGATTTTGGCAATGTTACTTACAACTGAAATCACAAGTAGATGTATGATTCGGTGGCCAGCGTATACTTAATTGTACGAGCAAACATCAAACCCTGCAAGTTTTGTTAGTAATCCAGATCTGCTGTTCTCATATGAACCAACTCCAGCTCATTTCGTCTCAACTTTTTCTGAACCGCAGCTGCTACTTGTAGATTGGATCCAGTCAACACCGCCCCGTTCCTTTCTAAATTGAAGGCACGTATTTTCATGATGTACATCAGATCAGAAGCCAATATTCATGGTGGCAGTCTTGAAAATAAAGCATGATACATTCGTTTGATGTATCTTTTTTTAATTTAATTTGGCTTCACGCAAATGAGACCGTCTATTTCAATGTCTAGTAACTTCATGCATGAACACCCTCAGGTTATAAGCCCATTTCGGAATTCTTTCATGGTGTATGCAGCCTATGTCCCTAGGACATGCCTATGAACATTAATTTGCCTTCCTTTCTGTATTGTATTACGCTTAATATTCCTATTATAAAAACACGAATGCTGATCACAGTGGCCCCAGGACACAAGCGTGCCCCAAAGCGGCACTGGAACTTGATCGTGGTAGATTCTCTCCTCTACATGAAGTCCATAAAACGAGCGGAAGCCTCTACCGGGGAAGTCCCGTCTCTCCATTCTCAAGCCCGCCTTTCGGCATAATTCATTTCCGAAACTGTTCAACTATTTCCAGCGAAAACTGGAATCTTTAAAGCACCCGGGTGAACTTAAAGTTTTCTGTATTGATCCCATACAACCCCTATGGAATATACGTTTCAATTTGAAATTTGTAGATTTTCTCAAGGAGAGAAAAGTTCTACATAAAAGACGTCGATATTTCTGATAGTTCTACTTGGGAAATATCACATAATTTTACCGTATTATGCAGAATAGCTATAGATGATATAGATATATAAAAATAGAACTGTGCGTGTGCTTAATTAAGCATTCTGCCATGAAGATATATCGGGTAGTGGAGGTACAGTTACGTTGTTCTTGACCTCGGCACTGGATCGAGGTGAGTTGTCAGCTTCACGCCCATGCCTCTTTAATCTTGAGGAAATCGCCCCAGTACACGCTGGATAGGAGGCAGGGTGGGAACAGAGCCGGTATGGAAACTATGAACAAGAGAAAAATCTTACCTTCGTCAGGTATTGAACCCCGGACATCCATCCCATATCTCGTCCCAATAACGAATGTCATATATTAATGAAATCCCGTATTGAAATATTATCGTATGAGTTTCACAACACAGTGCCAGTGGGAAGGCGGCATTTCCATTAACAGTAAATTAATGCAAAATCCAACAATTGATTCGGCGCCAAAGTGAACAAAGAAAATTCGTGTATTTCAACACTTTTATATCCTGCGATATAACTAATTATAACCACCAATGCTAAAACATCAGATATTTTATTTAAACTTCATATCGGGACAAAATTTCCACTGCTTTTCTCTGCAGTCCTGTGCCGCAGGTAGACCAACCTCACATCCGAGGAGACCTGCGTCTAATTACAATAACAACTAACTTTACATCTGACTCAACCTGATTCCGGGATAATAAATTGTACATCCGTTTACACTCAACCTACACACTTCTACAGAATTACTCTGATTTATTTAACCGTTTAAAGCACAATGGTTACTATACTGTATCTTGTAAAATTCAAGGATATTTCCCGCCCAACAGTAGTCTCTAACGCCTCTGATAGAGGGGGGAAGCATTATAGATACCGCCAAGCCAGTATAGGCCGAACTCGCTGGCTCAGTCGGGACTGATAGTACGTACCAGTATCGGTAGGTTATAGAGACTGGTAGAATATCATAGAGGGAAGCACAATGGACCAGTACTGGTCTCAGTGCATGGGGAAACCCACCCTCTCCAATAACTAACTAACTAATTAACTAACTAACTACTGTATCTTGTATAGCCGTTCCTGTGCAATGATCGCGAGACAGGCTAATAAACAACAATGTTATGCAACCGGTTTCTAGGCAATTAAACATGTTCTCATGGAAACAAATACACGCGCAACAATACAAATACTGTTGTAAACGGTGTTTTCTACTCGGTCCGTGCAAAGGGTTTATAAGGAAGACATTTAGGGAGACCCAGTCACTCGAGAGTTGAGTTCTGCAAGGGAGGCTGAGAAAAGATGGCGCTATACTTCAGGTGACCTTATAGTTGTGGGATATTCGCCGGACAGTAACGACATGAGCATAGGAGCTGAAGTATCTCCATTATTGAGAGCTGTTACCATGCAACCACTAGTGGAGACATTGCGGGGTTGAAAAAACTAAACGTGTAGTGATATGTAAAGTGTCGATATCAGTGATAGTGTTATAGTTATTTGTAGTCACGACCTGTAATTGATCAATATATCAATTCATAACAAGTCTATGATCACACCCTTAAATTGTGACAATAAACGAGTATAACAGGAACCCACCAAACAACAAACAGACTCCATGGCCTATACTCCTCAAGCGAATTATACCGACCGAGCGACAGCCGCTTTTCGACAAAGTTAGTATCAACTTTAGCGGATAGGAACCTACCACCTGCTTAGAAGTTTTAAACTTTTATATTTCTCCCCCCACACACACACACTATATATATATAGTTTTTTTTTTCATTTCTGTGTTGAAATAAACAGTTATTAATTTCCTATGTTGCATTAGCCGGCTCGTTTTAGTAAAGTTGCAGTGTGTTTTCTATGCTGAAGGAACTAAAATTTAAAATAATATTTAGTTAACACCAGCTATCGAGGTGTTAATATCCTGTTTACTACTACAGGTTTGTGGAGAGAATTTTGTTACTTTGTTATTGAAAGCGAAACTTGGACACATGGAGTTGTATTTTCTTATTTTCAGGAAATGTTGCCCACAAAAGAGAGACAAAATTTAACTTCAAAAACATCTTGCAATAAAATGTAGCTCTATATCCGCGTAATCCGTCACCTCATATTCATCTCGCAGAGCTCACTGCGTGATGTTACATGAAAGCGGCTCATGTAGCTATGGTGAGACATTTAGAAGAGTCAGTATGTCTGGCAGGTGCTTATGTTAGAGCAGTCGCAATAATTGCCGCGGAAATCGGTTCAATACATCGTTTAGTTAGCGAGGAGTCGTTAAAAGAACATGTTATGAGCACGCAGGATAATTAGGACTATAAATTTACAAATTCGCCTCTCTAAGATTTGCTATACGTGTAATTAAAACAAGGCAGCTAATAAAAGTGTCGAATTAATTATATCTCCTCTATACGTGGCATCAATTTCTTACTTCCAGCTCACTACCAGGGAACTCTAAGGAGGCTTCACTCAACCTGAGTACTGTTATAATTGTAGTTTTTTGTACCTTTCATTCATTCATCAAAGACTCTACAGCCCTTGGTTGGGAACTCGCCTCTTCATCAGTTTAGTAACCTTCTTTTTTTCCCCCTGTGGAGCTACAGCCCCAATTTTGGCCTAGGCCTACCTCCATGAAACTCTCCGTTTCACTTCGGTTTACTAGATCTTAAACATTCGGTAGGACTCCTTGGGCGGGTGATCAGCTCGTCGCAAGGCCTCTACCTGTACACAAACACAGAAAAACGCACATATACAAACACTAAACATCCATGCCCTAAGTAGGATTCGAACCCACGATCTCGGCTTCCGAGAGAGCGAAGACAAAACCTTTTTTACACAGACGGTATTATTCCTTCGACGAGTGATGAACCCGTCGAAATGCCGCTGCCTACACACGGGGCAACACAAACACAGAACAAATGCTCACAGACATCCATGCCTCGGGTAGGATTCGAGCCCACGTTCCTAGCTTTCGAGCTAGCGAAGACATTTAATAAGTTAGAATGCGCGGCCACTGTGATCGGCACTTTATATCTTTCTTCATAACAAATTATAGCAAATCTTTTCTTTTCTTGAGTTGTTTTAAGTAAAATAATGACATCAAACAACTAACTGTATCTGTGATAACAGTGAAATGCTATGTTAATTTAAATTAAAAGAAACATGGAAGTAACATGCCGGATACTAAGGAAGGAATGGAAGAAACAACCTGGACATAATGAAACATGTTTCCGCATATTTCTACAGTCCTATTCCTATTTGTACTAACTTGCTATCTCACTGTAAAATATTAGGATATCAGTTGCTCTGCGAAAGTATACTTCATTATATCTGTTCAACTTAGTTGCCATACTACGAAGCACTTCCTTCACAAAGGATTCACCAGTCAATCTTAAATTGAGCCGTTTGCAGGAAACAGTAGCGGAATAAGAACATGACAATATTTATTTTTTGGCTTGGCAGGTGAAAGGGTGCCACGATTAAAATCAGCGGAAAATAAACATACATTTAATCAATCAGTTCATTTCAATCCGACAAGGGGTGATCCTTCAGCTTGGGGTTTTGTCTTGGGGCTATCAACTCCTTGACACAAGAAGCAAGCTTGTTAAAAAATGTCACGAAGGGCCTCGGACCTGAACGGATTCTTTGGATAAACGCCCTAAGGTGAGGAAAACGGACACGAGATTTGGTACGTGGAACATAAGTTTTCTGTATGGGGCAGGCTCGCTCATGACAGTCGCGAAAGTAATATAAAAATATAAGTTAGATTTAGTTAAGTACAGTTGGTCACATGTGGCAGGGATGGCACCGAATCAGCAGGCGAATACATATTTTTGTTTGAAAAGGGGACCGAAAAGCATGAATTAGGTACAATTTTTTTAACATAAATGAATAATATCAGCAGATAAGAAGTTAGAGTGTATTAGTGATAGGATATCGTACATTACACTAAGAGGTCATTGCTATGATATGATTCCTCTACATGCTGTTGCCTCAACACAAGATAAAGCTGATAAGATGAACAGCTTCTGTGACGAACTAGAATGTGTATTCGATAAATTCTCTAAATACCATATGAAAATTTTGTTAGAAGTTATCAATTCCAAAACATGTAAGGAAAATATTTTCCAAAAAATTGGGGATGAAAATTTGCACGAAATTAGTAATACTAATGGAGTTATAGTAGTAAACTTTACCATATTCAAAAATCTAACCGTCAAAAGTAAAATATTCCACATCGTAACATTCGTAAATTTACTTGGACGTCTGATGAGAAGACGCACAATCAAATAGACCACATTTTGATAGACAGGAGACGGCCCTCAAGTATACCTGATGTCCGCTCGTTCAGGGCAGCAGACTGTGATACTGACCACTACCTGGTGGTGGCAAAAGTTAAGGAGAGATTGAAAGTGGGTAAACAAACAACACACAGATTTTATATGGAGAGATTCGGTATGAACAAATTAAACGAGGTAGAATGAGATGGGCAGGTCTTGTAGCACGAATGGTGGAGACGAGGAATGCGTATAGGATATTGGTGGAAAAGCCAGAAGGAAGGAGACCACAGGGAAGACCAAGGCGTAGGTGGGTAAACAATATTAAAATGGATCTTAGAGAGATAGGATGGGATGATATGGATTGGATTGATCTGGCTCAGGAAGGGGACCAGTGGAGGGCTCTTGTGAACACGATAATGAACCTTCGGGTTCAATAAAATGCTGGGAAATTCTTGAGTAGCTGCAGAATTGGCGGCTCCTCCAGAAGGGCTCAGCTCCGTAAGTAAGTAAGTAAGTAAGTAAGAGTGCCAAGAGAGTACCGTGTAGAAATCTCAAGTAGGGTCGCATCTTTGGAAAACTTAGATGCTGAGGTGGATTAATAGAGATTTGGAAACGATAAGAGAAAATATCAAAATGTTAGCCAAAGAGAACCTATGTTGTTATGAATTGAAGAAGCATAAGCCATAGTTCGGCCATGGATGCTCAGAATTATTAGATACAAAAGCCAGGCTTCAGTGGTTACAGGATCCAAGGGAAATAAACGAGGACTAGACTTTTCAGCGCCACTCCATTAAATAAAATAAATAAATTAGCCAATATTTTTCTTAGATTTGAGGTTTAGAATATCTTCCTTAAAGAAACAGCTTGATAGCTCAGTCAGTGTAGTGTCCAGGCTACGTGTCCGATGACCAAAGACTCGATCGTTCAGTTCCCTGCTCCCCTTTTCGACACTGCAGTCCACCAAACCTTCAGTGCCACGGATAAAGGAGGCCCATTTCCCGTACTTTAAGCACTTGGCGCGTGTAGCTAACCACTTGTGTGCATCTGATGACGAGAGGTAAGAAAGGCTGGATTTATGCCTCCACTCCCCTATATAACTTACTTGATGTGGTGCTTACTTCGTTAAGCACAAGTCAACTTTTCAACTTTCGCCTATACTTCCCATAGAGCTCATTATGTGATTCATTTCTTGTGTCCCTAACAAGCCTGTACTGAAATGTAAGACACGGAGAAAGTGCATTTAAGTCAACTTCATTCTGAAAACACAGGATGGCGTGCTCATTTTACTCACCTCTAAAAGGGAATACTTGGACTGGGTCCTTTCCCCCCAGTCCGCTTTATATACAATTCCCACTATATTGTGAACTAACTAACTGAATAATGCCGTGGAGCTCAGCCCTTCTTGAGAAACCGCCAATTGTGCAGTTACTCAAGAACTTCCCAGCATTTTATGGAACCTGAAGGTTCATTACCGTGTTCACAAGAGCCCTCCACTGGTCCCTATCCAGAGCCAGATCAATGCAGTCTACATCATACTATCTTATCTCTCTAAGATTATTCTAAATTTTATCCGCCCACCTATGTCTTCTTCTTCTCAGTATTCTTTTTCCTTCTGGCTTTCCAACCAAATTCCTATATAAATTTCTTTTCTACTGCTTACTTGTTGCATGCTCTGCCTATCTCATCCTCTTGCACTTGATCATTCTAATTATACTTGGCGAAGAGATAAAGTTGATTGATTGATCAGTAACTGTCAGATGACAGGTCCACAGTCTCTTCCAAAACAGTTCCTCCACTTAATGTGATCTTCTGTTTTTGGAAAGAGACTGTCCAGGAAAAGTGATAATGTGGTAGTTTTTCCATCTGCTTTCCACATCGCAGTACAACAGCCGTTCAAACCACTCTGGTCACGCCTGTTGCTATACGAACTTGAACCATCTCGAGCATCATTTGTTCTGTGCTTCAAGTCGCTGCTGATGACGCTGCTTCCGGCATCAGTTTTTNGAGTACAAGTTATGAAGCTCGTAATTAAGCAGTTTTCTCCAACCTCCTAATATGTGGTTCATCCCTCTTCGGTCCAAGTACTCTCCTCAGCGGCCTGTTCTCGAACACCCTCAGTTGATAATACGGACACTGCTGTAAAATATTCGACACCGCACGTAGGCAATTTGTGACGTCATGTTAACTGGTAATACCAGAAACTGGGTCATGTGAGAAGATAATGCTTACATAAACGATATTAAAACAGTGAAATCTTAGAGGGACGATTACCATAAACATCTTGTTGGACCAGCATGGCCCCACAAAGTGGTCTGACTTGTGGGCAGGTGGGTGGGGCGAGTACGCCTTGTTTCCGGAACAGGATCTCTCGATTGTTTGATTTGTTTCTACACTTAAGCAATGTAATTTAACAAGGGAAGGCAAAATATACTTTCTTCAGACTTGCAATATATTATTACTGTCGTTTTATATACGCGCCTTAAAATGTATGTCTTGCTTTGTACTGCTCATAATGTTACGTTGGGACTCGCCAGCCTGTCCGTCTGCCTTTAATTTTGGAGCACCGCAAATATAACTGCTGATACAGTTACAAAATATTATATTTTAGTGTTTAACGTATTTTCAAGAAAGCGCCTGAGTTCTCGTATTTTGAAAGATGATACTCTTTCTTAGGAAACATAAATCTCATTTATCAATTCCCGAATTTTGTCATATAGAATAAATGTTTCTCTTGTTTATGTTTCAAACCAAGAAGATTTACCCTGAAAGGGAGACTCTTTTTAATTAATATTTAACACGGAACGCTTATTCATATTGTCAAGTGTAGGGTGGTACGCGTGACGAAAATAACGGGTTCTAGTTCGGATAATTGGATTTATTAACACCTTCCTTTACAAACACTCTTAAGTACAGGAAATACGGTGTTATAGCTAATTTACACAATTTCCAGTTCACCGTTGCACAAGCACTAGGATTCTCAATTTTCAGTAGTCGGCTCAATAGTCTAGCAATGGAGCTCAAAACAGAAACTAACGCTTCAGATCGCTATGAAGTCCTCTTGCCTTCAGTCACTTATATTCCTCTGTCATAATCTGTACTCAACTAATCTTCATAGTCTCCTAGGACATGCTCCATTATCGTCCTTGTATTCTCCTGTGTCTCGTAGCTTCTACTATAACAAACGATTTTCCTTGTCCCCTATAAACCTTCGACAAGAACCACGCACAGAAAACACAGTTCCTCTATTGTTGTATGACGTCATTGCCTATGCGGAAATGTGTTTGCTGAGTCTTTCCTATCAATGAACATGTATTGTCGTTACACACTTAAGCGAGGCGTTTATTGCGTCGTTGCCGAGCTATACACGCTACAATATGTTATTTAAAACTGTAACTCTTTCCTTCAAATAAATGCACATGGTCTTATCCCTTAGAAAGATTAATCAATTGATAGTTAAAACAAAAAGAATTTCAGTTAAAACCGAAAATTTTCTTCACGTTAAACAGGCCTATTAAATGCAGAATTACTGAAGAAAATTTAACCGGCGCCAGGCCAGGATGTGTACGTGTTCTTTGAAAGATTACAGTGTCTTGATATTAGGAAAGTCTCACGGACGAAAGAGCAATTAAAGGAAACAATAGCTGGTTCAATGAGCATTTGATTGCGAAGTAAAATAGTTCATATCCTGTTGAGTTTCATTACTGCCGTCCACATCTAAAATTTCAACTACTTTAAATACCAAGAATATTAGGAATTTCAACAAATTGTTAGGTACAAAAATGTCATTCTGCGTCAAGAGATTTATGTAAGTGAAATAAAATACAGAAGAGTATCATCTTATGGGGTGTGGTGCCGTGTATATATTGTGTAAATCGACGTTTCTGAGGAACGTATCGCCTCCAGTTCCATGGTAGAAGAAAAAATTCGCTAGCGAAGAACCAGCGTGAGCAGGTGCCTGCTTTCCGAAACGTCGATTTACACAATATCTACACGGCGCCACATCCCAGGAGACGACATTATTCATGGTCACCACTGTGGAAACCTCAAATCTAACATACAGAATTGTGTCAAGTGTTTATTCATCAAGCCAAGGCTAATTAGGTAATAATTTTGGTAACCCTCAATCTAGTCCAGACCGCTGCACTCGATGGTGCGAGTTGCTAGGTTCTAGCTGCAGCCACGGAAGTAGAACCTACAAATTGGTTTCTTTGCCTCGACCTTGTGGTGAAGAGACAATACAAACGTCCCAGTAATTAAAGGAACCGAGGCCGTCCAACTTGAAACCAGTCGTCATGCCGCCTGAGCTGTAACTCTTCTCTATCAGATATTATTATTATTATTATTATTATTATTATTATTATTATTATTATTATCACTGAAATAGCCGCCCAGTCTGAAGCAAGCAGTTATCCTAACTTAAGCAGAATTCCTTTTCGCATGTCCTCTTTAACTTTTTCTAGATTTTCTCATTTAAGATTTCCTTCTGTATTCGTAGCCTTTGCAAGAATTTTAATCTTCGTCATTGCTTTCTTTACTATTTCAGCTAATACAGCTAACTGCGTGTATTTCCTCTTCGTTTCTTTGACGACTCAGTTGTCTTTCAATGACGCTTGTCTCCTTACATTCCCCTAGCACGCCAGCACTGCTGATATCCATTTCAGTTTTCAACATGGAAACATGTACATACGCGTAATGGAAATCAAGCTGTAAGAGTCCTCAGAGATAGCTGCGTCTTACAAGGTAACGGCTGTAATAAGAGGCAGCTGAATTCTTGGCAAGGTATTGGGAATGCAGATCGTTCAACAGTAAGCCATTGAGGAGGGCCTCCCTACCTATATTACAATCGGATTCACGAAACTAGATAAGAACATGCTACAGTCAGCGTCTTGGGAAAGAAGAAATCGTGATTTCTTTCAGTACAGGTTGAGGGTTGATACTGACACACATGTGAATCCTGCAGAAGCATGCGACGATCAGCATGTCTACGCTACTTTTGAATCAAATGTGATACCTGCCTCCGCCAGTCCTTGTTGATCTTTCTTGCCGTGATTTGGACAAAACTCCTTACCTGAAATATAAACAGAAAGTAATTTAATTTGAAGGCTCTTAAATATTATTACGGGGGGATTAAGGGAGAAGAAATGGACGAACATTCAGCGCACCTGAAAATGAGAAGAATGGTAGAGCTGTGCAACAGTTTAGTAGAACACCTGAAGGAAGAAGCCAACTGACGAAACTTAAAGCAGATGGGATGTTAATATTAGAACACACCTTAAATAAATATGATATAGGTGTGCGGATTGGATTCATGTAGCTCAGGATAGGTACCAGTGACAAAATGTTTTAGTTTCAGGTAAGGCGGTCCATAAAAGACGTGAGGGTCTCCTACCAAATTCCTCTCTATTCATCAAACGTAAACATCCTGAAATATATAATTTGACGTGACGTAATATCTTACATTCAGATACTGTAGTAATGCAACAGAAAATCGACCTAATAATCATATGAACGAAAACTTAAAATGAATTACAGTGAGAATTAAACTCTGAAATAAAGAAAAATGACATGGCTTGGTATTGGAAGAAGTCACGTTTGTATTTTCAGTGTGATCGTGCTATTTTAGGAAAGCCATCAAACCAACAATACAACATATATACGTGTACATATATTTTGAATTTATTTTGTCATTAATTTCAACATCAATTCAATTTATCCTTTCTTTTTGATCTGAAATATGCAAATTTATGAAGAGTTTTAACGACTTAATATACCAAAAATATCACGCATGTTCTCTCCCCTTGTATCTCATCACATTCACATGCTTCTGTATTACAAAATTCTTGCAGCAATCCCACTGTACAGGAATTTCACAAAATAGTATTATACTAATATACATCAACGGAAGTGTTTCAATTGAATCCTCAATTCTTTTCCATTTTGCAAGAAACCTAGGCAGAAACCAAACAAAAAAGTAAAGACAACAGGAGTACGAGTGCTGTGGTGGATTTTTCTTTCGGATAATAATTAAAAATACTGGTGTGTATGGAAAGCAAACTAATTACTACACACACTAACATACTGAATCACATTCTGAACCACCACCGTCCGGTCTCTTTCCTCTGGTTCTCCATCTCCCGCTTGGTTGCTAGGCTGCTGTAACTAAACAACAATCTGTGGGTTTAGTCAGCAAGCGAACTATACCGACTGAGGGACCGCCGCTTGTCGGCGAAGTTAGTGCCAAATTTAGCGGATAGATGGTGTCGTGTGGTCAGCCCAACGAATCCCCACGGCCGTTAATTTCGGTTTTCTAGACCAGAGCCGCTATTTCCTTGAAATTAGCTCCTCAGTTATCCTCATGAGGCTGAGTGAACCTTGTTCCAGACCCACTACTTGTAAGAAAATCTGGTAGCCCCGGGGAATTGAACATGGACCTCTTGATGTGTAGCCAGGGACTCTTGACAACTAGACCACAGAGGCGGTCAGACTACTGTAACTGCCACATTTATTTTCGAATGACGTGTGTTTCGTAGGTTAGCAGCAGTTTAATGATTCAAGCGATAGCAAAAGGTGACGTGTAATAAAAACTGAAAGAGACGTATGCTGTGATATCGTTGAGCAATTTCGGTGATGCTTTTCTCCTTTGCTTTTCCTTTAGATGACTATTATATATACGCATGGATACGATTTCAAAGAATAAAGCCATTATTTCAGAACTCCGATATTTTTAAGAATATCCAGGAAAAATAAAAGGCGTTTCTCCAAGTTTTTAATGCATATCTTAACATTAGACCATTTTAACAGATCATGTACCTTGCTGTGACGGCTTTTATTTAACATAAATCTAGTTTCTCACAGAGTAGATGTAGTTTTTGCCATTGTAGACTCTTTCAAATTACTTCCGAGCGAAGCTAAGAATAACTCTCTGTATCTACGTCTGGGATCTACTCGTTGCCCTCCGTGTTCAACAGAATACCTGTTGCAACCCGCGTTCCTTATTTCCAAGTCTCACCGTCACTCAGACTGGGAACCGTTGAAGGAACACAGCCGATAATTCTGAAAAGTACAAATCAAAGTAGATGCTTATATTTTCCTTCCTTTGTTGTCTGTTCGTTAAGAACCTGAACAAGACCCATCCGGAGCTGTCGCTCTGTTAATGTGATCTTTCCTTCTCCTTCCTTTTCGGTTACTTTCAAAACAATAGCTTGTTGCAGTGTACAAGTGTGGAAACTGGAACACTGTGCAATTTTAGATGTGAGAGAGCGTCTGCAGTTCGAGTAAGTTCCTTTTTGAGACCGGAGATGACAGTTCAGGGAACATCCTCTCATACCAGTTCAAAGATTCCCATATTTAACATCAAAGAAGATGAGGTATCGTACTTTATTTCCTACCATGACGTCATTTATCATGTAGAGATGTAGACGCTAGGAAATTCTAAAAAAGTTGGTCACAGCTTGTGGCCGTGATGTGTTACATCCGTTGGTCTTGTTCACGCATTCAAGGTACACAAGTGTTATAAGTCACCTGCAACACTCGAGCCGTCACCACGCTCTTCTGCCCTGTCACACCACTGCTTGACTTCCGATACATCACTCACTACCCACTATAAGGGACTCCGAAACCCTTCATAAATATTAATACTGAAGAAGACAACTCATATCTTTGCGAAAAATTGAAAAATATTTAATATTCCATGCGGCTCATTCCCGAAATCATTCACGTACTTCAAAGATGTCTGGAGGTGTACTGGACTGGTAACGTTCTTACAGTTCTCGGTGCCTAAAATCAGACCTATGAACATGAATAGGCATGGCTAGAGGCCGTTAACTAACTAACTAGTTAAACAACTATTTGGCTCCATGGAATCTATTCTTTCTTGAGAAACTGCTAGATGCTAGGGTACTAAAATTTTCAGAAAATAATATATGGAACAAGAAGGCGAATAGAATAGTTCACAAGAACACGCACTGGTCTCTATTCTAAACCAGACGAATCAGGGCCATACCATCCCATTACATTTTTTATCTAAGATCCTTCATTAATATTATCCTCCTAACCACTTATAGATCTTCCCAATTGTTTCCTTCCGTCTGGCTTTTCCACCAAAATACTGCACCCATTTCTTTTCTCTCCCATAGGCTTTATGTGCTCTGTTCATCTCACCCACCTTTAACTTCATCATTCAAAAAAATATATTTGGAGAAGAGTACAAATTATGAAGCACATGCTTATGTAGGTTTGCTACAACAAATTTGTGATCCAACATGCAACTCAAGACATGCCTAATCTTTTCCACTCCCAGCTTCTCAACAGTCCAAACGCGCTGACTCATTTTGTTACGCATAATTTCATCCGGGAATCAGCATTTAATTACCCTATATTTCTTAATACAGTTTAATATGAACTGAATGTTATAAGACCATTGCCATAAAATAGCCTACGCGTTAGCGATAAGCGGCAGAAGACTACAGTGGTAATATCTCTCATTCATCAACGGCTCTATAGCCCTTTGTTGGGCCTTAGCCGCTTTCGTGTCTTTTGTAAACTTAAACAGCCGGCAGGGCCCTTCTATAGCCCTTCTATAATACTTCTATAGCATATAATTGTGTTCACTTTTCTATGAGATGCCCGACGGGACTAGGTACACCCTTGAAGAGCCATAAGGAAGATCCTTTTTTTATTTTTTCCCTTGGCACTACAGGCCCAGTGGGCCTAAGCCTACCTCCATCGACTCCGTTCACTTCGGTTTTTCTAGATCTTACACATTCGGTAGGACTCCTTGGGCGAGTGATCAGCTCGTTGCAAGGCCTCTACCTGTAGACAAACACAGAAAAACGCACACAAACATCCATGCCCTGAGTGGGATTCGAACCCACGATCTCGGCTTCAGAGCGAGCGAAGACAGTGCATGCCTTAGACCGCTCGGCTACCGTGACCGGCAAGGAACATTCAGGCTCGCGTATTATGTACTCAGTCACTCCAAGAATATGTGCAGGACCCCATTAAGCTTGCGCAGGAGTTAAGGCCATAATGACACAGTCGTATAAATACAATACACATCGGGATACTAGAAGGCGGAACTTCATGATAAGAGTGTATGGCGGGCTCTTGTAGCCATGGCTTCCATAAGGACTGTACCCATGGCTGTAGCTAGTTAGACAGTTAGTCGATGATAATTCAGATATTTGAGCCAATAGTTTTACGGTGATCAGATCAAGGAGAGGAAAACCGGCGGACAGCGCAGAGCACACAGAGAAGTTTTGCCTGGGCGAGCAAAGTTATGTTCAGAAATAACAACGATAAAGATAGTAAATAATAAATATTATGGATTGATCATGAAAGCTCAATAAGTGGAATGAGAAAGTGTGGACTGAACTTCTGAATTTCTGTTCCTCAGAAGCAAGCCCTGAATATTTCTTCATTGCTTCTCCAAAAGACTTGGATATCTCGCTCAGTAACAATTCACGTGGAATGTTGGGGCCGATAAATTTCTTTTATTAAGAGATAAATAAAAAAGTAGAGTGACTATGGAGGGTACTTGAGACATGTGACACAGTGTGGAGAGACAGAATTCACCTGACCACAAGGCATCACATAGCTTCGCGATCAATCCTGTGTACTCTCAGATTCTACAGACGAAATAAATGAGCACGTTGTCTCACGTGGTAGCGCTCTACACATATAGATCTATTAAATAGGCTTTCGGTTCGATTCTAGGCCGGGACCCCAGTTACTCTGACTTAGGTTTCAGGTAAATAAGAGGAATGTACCTCGATTAGACCATGACCGCTTCATTCCAGACTATCTACTGATTGATCAATCATCCAATCATCCGAAACTACACAGTATGGATACCGTAGCGATGTTGAATAGCGTACGAAAAAATAAATAACAGAGAATAAGCTTGTTTTGTTAAGTACAGATTTACGGTGGACTGGAGCCAAGATTGCAACTAGAGATTATGTAATGTTCTAGGCAGAATTTCAAAGTTCTTTTGCAAACCGGGGATCGAACCGAACAGGAATGCGATAATATTCTCGGGCGGGGTCCAGAAATTACAAGAGCAATGTTGCAAAAGATTGTATGACAAGAAATATACGAGTGATTATCCAGTGTATCATGCGAATCATTGAAATGTCGAATTATAAAACGAAGGAGAACACACAATATATCAATTTGACATTTACAAAGAATTATAACGGAGAAAAAGACGAAATCGTCTTGGTCTCGTCGCAGTCCCTACTCGCAGTGCTGCCAAGCTATGACAAGCAGCATTACAGCTTTGACTGCAGGTAGCATGGTATTTAGAACTTTTATATCTATCTTTAATTACGTAAGTAGCGTCAAAGGAATGTTGGTATATAGGGATCGACTGCAAGCCATTTTAGAAGCTACAGCAAACAAGTCTGCTGAGGTACAGATGCAGTTATGTAGTAAGTACATAGCACAGTCTCACTCACGGGTCTTCACACTCGGTAAGTTCAGGTGCTGCAGATGTGGCAGTTCGTAGCAAATTCTGAGACTATCGATAATATGAGGAAAAACGTCTCCAAAACTTCTTGTAACACTCGTGTAACTCTGACCCGTGGAAATAGAACACCAAAATCCGCTTTTGATTCGACCCTGAACTAGTTATCTGTGTCTCCCGTTTTCACAATCTGTCTCATTAAGATCCATCTTCACGCCACGGTCTCATCTCTTTTTGTGTTCGGAGTCTGCACTCTACTACAGAATAAAAGTAAGATTCATTTCCAGCAGAAATTAATGTGTCCGCTGTTTTCAGAAAAGTGATATAAATTTAAGTTTTTATTGCAAATAATATGCTTGATATTAGACACAGAATAATTGAACGATTTAAATTGTGAAAAGAAGAAAATATAAAAATATTTAAGTCTAACATGTATCCATATCTAAAGTCAATAGATAGAACAAAAACAGGAAAAGAACTCCGTGGTGTGTAGTCCGCAAGCGAATTATACCGTCCGAGCGACTGCCGCTTGTGGGCGAAGTTAGTGCCAACTTTAGCGGATAGTGTCACGTGGTACGTACAATGAATCTCCACAGCCTTTAATTTCGGTTTTCTAGACCGGAGTCGCTGTTTCCTTGAAACAGCTCATCAGTTATCCTCACAAGGCTGAGTGGACCCCGTTCCAGACTCACTACTTCTCAGAAAATCTGGTAGCGCAGAGTTAGTAGATAATGTTGATAAATAATCATTTTGCTACGCTTTGTAGTTTGCAGAAGATGCAATAAGGCATCCTTGTCTTAAATACTGTCACGTGTATTAGTGACTACAGGCGGGGTTTGGACTGGTGAATAGATTCATTGACCACTTACAGGTCGTAACTGCAAATAATTATTATATTATCGCTGATTTCCACATTGAAAATCACTCAACACTATTATTTCCACTAGTCTTTGCATGGTAACAGCTCCCCACAATTCCTATTCCTCTGCCGTGTCTTCACTAGATTTCCTCTTGTAAGGGATCTTAGCAATGGAGGTTCTTCAACTTTAGTTGTTCCGTGGTTAACTCTCCACAGATGAACTTTCAACTCAACTGTTTGTAGCGTCGATTGTTTTCAAGATAACTCCTCGTCACGGAACCCACGGAAAACATTTTCTTCTGTTTTTAAGTATACATGTTTATTGGCCCATTATATAGCAATGGATATATGCGAACCACATAGAAAACACCTCTTGCGACACTGGCTCTGTTATTGAATGCGAATATTTCGGGCGTTGCCTAGAAATGTATCTACATGTCACGTTAATTTAGTTTCACGGTAAATAAGCCCAGTTTGCAAATGTTATATTCAGGAGAGATCATTTGAAAAGCGGTGTCCTCTCCCCTTGCGGACAGATTGGCCAGCAGAAGGAATCCGCTCACAAATTCTTTATTTAGTACATTTCTACTCATTATAAATGTAAATCCCGGTACTGATGATGTAGCATATAGAGATACTTAGGCATACATGTTTATACATGTAATTCTTCAGTCTCCATAAAACAGGTTGCATAGGCCTGTGGGGCAACAGAGTGTTCGAGAAGACGATTAATTTCTCTATTGTGAAAAACACGGCGATAAGGACATTTCAACAGTTTCAAAATACATGGTGTCTGGATGTGCCATTTCGATAAATGTTTCGAGAGATAGGCGTTAGTCAGTATCGATTTGCGAGGAGACTCTCACTCGCCTTTCATGTAGAGTATCTGTTTTATATAATTTTAACAAAAAATTCGTGTTCCTCTACAGCTTTCAGTAAAAGTTCGCCGTACGTAATTTTAAAAAAAACTGTCTAACGATTTAAGAACTGACAAAAGGCCACAGGTTCTGCTGCTTCGGTTTCGCGCTGTAGAATTAACGTGGGTTTATGACTGACGTGTAGCATCCTGAAGAACAAGGAACTCTCTCACATGGGTGAGCCACACCCGTAATATCATCTCAAAAGATATTAAACCAGTCATTATATAATCTAAGAATTATTATACAGGCGTTTAAGAATAAACCTACAGAGTGTTCATGAGGCAATTTCACTGTCTCATCTGGTCAAGAAAACAGTGCAGTGTGGAATGCCCTGAGCAGCCGAACAATGCTCTCTTCATCACTGGTTACGTAACTGTAGGGCGTATTAATTTAGAAGAAATCTTATTGGTTATTTTACTAAAGAACTTATGACGCGGTAACGTAGTAGTTAAGGCACTATGCTACAAGTCGGAAGGTCGCAGTTTCAAATACCGATGAGGTATGGCACTATGGCCCTGGGGTTCACTCAGCCTCTAACAGAAATGAGTACCAGGAATTAAATAAATAATTTTCCTGGGGGTAAAGGGCGGCCGGCGCATAAGGCTGACAACCTTACCGCCGTCTTTGAGCCGATTGTCTAGATAATGTGGGACTCTTAACGTCTCACAACCCTATGGGCTTTCATGTTACAGGGATAGCTTTACTTTTACTTACTTACTTATGATATATTAATTCAGTATATTTCTTGTCACAGGTCTTGCTTAACGGGAAGCAGAGGAGGATATGTATTCATAAGGAAGGAGAATAACAAGGGGGTGAGACAATTTCATAATAGGAAGTTTCATGAACTGCACTCTTCGTATTATAATTTGGGAGATAAAATGGCGGACGATGAGATGAGCCGGAGTTGAGAAATGCAAACAAACTGTAGCCTGAAAACATGAAGGAAAAGTCAACTTGGGGATATAAATTAAAATTAGAGTGTGATACTAAAGTTGGTCTTAAAGAAACTGAATGTACGAACGTAAAACTTAGTCACCTGACCCAGAAAAATTTCCAGAGGCTTCTTTCGTTTCTCAAGACGCTGTGATCAGTGGTCTTAGTTACGTAATATAAGAATTATGTATTCACTACTGGTTTTATTATCTATTTTAGTGTGTAATTAATAAAGATGCTTAATAGTTTTATAGATCGTAAAATGATACTTTTAAATTCTCTAAAAGAAATAATTAAAGGACAAATTTATTGACACTAAAGAGAAAAATGTTGTTATTTGCTACATCACCATCATAATTTATACTATATATTTTATTCTTCTAAAATATTTGGAAGGTGTACTAGTGAAATTAAATCCAGGATTGCCATGGCAAAAGCTGCATTTAGCAAGAAGAAGAATCATTTTAACAGCAAATTGGACTTAAATTTAAGGAAGAAACTAGTGGAATGCTACATTTGGAGCATGGCTTTGTATGGGGCTGAAACGTGGACACTTAGGGCAGTAGATCAGAAACACCTGGAAAGCTTCGAAATGTGGTGTTGGAGAAGGATGAAGAAGATCAGTTGGACCGATTATGTGAGAAATGAAGAAGTGTTAATTAGAGTCAGTGAGCAGAGGAATATCCTACACGAAATAAGAAGACGGAAGGCTAATTGGATTGGTCATGTTTTACGCAGAAACTGCCTTCTAAAAGAAGTTATCGAAGGAAAGATAGAGGGGCGGATAGAAGTGACAAGAAGACGAGGAAGAAGACGTAAGAAGATGCTGGATGACCTTGGGGACAGAAGAGGATACTGTCATTTGAAGGAGAAAGCTCTAGATCGCATTAAGTGGAGGAATTGTTTTGGAAGAGACTGTGGACCTGTCATCTTGACAGATTACTGATGATGATGATGATGATGATGATGATGATATAATTAGTCTGGAGCAGAGAAGTCAGTCTTCAAGTCTGCGCTTTGAGATCAATGTATTGTGTTCTTTGGCATTACAATTTCTGTAATAGTAAGGGCGCCATGAAAGAACTTGTTCTACATAAATGATATGATCTGTATTGCTATGGTGGTTTGTTGTAATATAACATTTCGACTGGGTGAAGAAAAATGTCACGATCTCGAGATAATCTGCAGGATTCACTTGAAACATAAAGAAAAAAAGTCTATTA
This sequence comes from Cryptotermes secundus, assembly GCF_002891405.2. Classification (NCBI taxonomy): domain Eukaryota; kingdom Metazoa; phylum Arthropoda; class Insecta; order Blattodea; family Kalotermitidae; genus Cryptotermes; species Cryptotermes secundus. Next base: position 687,711 of record NW_019738985.1, read on the forward strand.
ATGTATGAGACGCTGAGTAGGGTCAAACTGTGTCTTCTCTCACTGAACAAGAGGCTCCGAAAAGCCTGTCAATACTAATTCTAGTCAACACAGTTTATATACATTTCAATGAAAGATTGGAGAGTATGATTTCCAATCTTGCGTTTACAGTCACAATATTTGGATTCAACATGCAGTGGCAGCACTTTCAATTTAAAGCGAAGGGGTAATGAATAGAAAACATCACATTACTTCTTTTCAAGTGTGATTTACTACTCTCATATATTTGAGTGATATTATTAAAAACGAAGTATATATTAGACCATAACTAGTCGTCCAAAGATGTGATGAGTTACAAAATAATATTCGATGAAAGTTGTTGCACTGACAACGCGAAACATGTTAATAAAAATAAATTGCATGAGAATTTCTTTATTTTTGCATGCTTCCTATTATTTTTAGGCAAATGCGGTACTCGATGGGCTAGGCATGTAGTAGGAAATATGAGATAAAAATGTATACAGAATTCCTGAGACGAAGCTTCTTTGAAAATATATTCTTGAAGACGGAGTAGGAAACGGGATGATAATATTAAGTTTCATTTTAGGGAAGAAGGTTGCGAGGAACGCAAATGGATGGAACTGGCTCAGGATTGTCCAATAGCTATATGCGTTTAGTGGTCTTAGCGATGCTGAACCTTCGAATAATGTTTCCGCTGTTTATTAATCGGAGATTTCTGGGTACTTTGAAAGTGTTAGAAATTAAGAAATTTGTAAACAAAATGAATTATATTTCTCTGTTAAAAACACTGCAGAAACATATCTGAATTTCAAAGTATAGGCTCCATGATCATTACACCTGCATAACATTGTCATTATAGACTGAAAAAAAAATCTTTTCTCTTGCCCAATTTTTAGATACTATCTCTGTCACCGAATTCTGAATTTCAGTTAGCTTGTTTGAATCTCCAGATAATATCAGAGTTTCGCAAAACGTGTCTACAGATTTTGTTACGGTCAAAAGGCAGAATGATTTTCTTTCATTACGCAAGAGTGCAAAGAAACTTCGCATAGCCCGGGGTACTGCAGTGACAATCCTGCCCATACCTTGTTTCTCCCACCAAGCTACGTGGCTTCAGAGACTGCCTTTGTCATTAAACTAGTGTAACACTGCTCTAACATCAGGGATAAGCTGCATGGAAAGAGTCAATAACACGTGACGGAGTGATGCAATAGGCCCAATTTCACGAAATCATGTCGTACCTGGCCTCGTCTGTCGTTTGTTGAAGCACGTTCTGCTGAGGTCACAACGTGGCGTCATCCAAGTCGCAAGGAAAAGTTTTTTCTTTATCTTCACCAAATCTTTTAGATCATTGTAATAAACTTCCGAACCACAACCTTGTTTTGTGTAAATCTCTCACGAAGCAGGTGTTCAACTCTCGCGCTCAACTTACATTTGTACCACTGCAGTGCTCTATACATTGCTTCAACTTCGCTCAGTGAAACACGAAGGAGTGCGGCCCGCAGCAATGAAGACTGGTGGGGATATATCAACTGACGAATTTAACAAAAAAAAAAAGGAAGTTTTTAAAAACGTTTTACAGAACGTACAGCAGGAAATATAAGGAAGTTTTATTTAGGGTAAAAGGAGGATTCTACATATTGTGGCAGCGAGTCAATGATGCCGATTTCATTGCAGCGTTTTCAAATGAGGTACATTGTTTTAGACAGAAATGGTTTTCGTTCTTGAAGAGATAATTTAGTTTATTATTGTCAGATCCAAGGTTCTCAAGATGATGACTAAGAACGCTGTCTACTGGGATTTGGTAAGGAGTAGTATCGTAACAATTTTGCAAACGTTCCTGAGGAACGTCTGCAAAATTCTAGCACAATATATCGAATGGCATCTCAAGTCTCTGTTGTTTAATAATTTCTCTGTTTTTCTGGGAAATTTGTTTTGTGCTCCAATCTTCTGGAGCGATCAGCCGTGTTAATATTTTTTAAATAAAATTGCAGTACGGCTGATTGCCTGAGAAGATTTTAGCATGTTTATTGGCCGTGAAAGCTTCAAGTATTACATAATTTTGTTTCATTTTCTTACATATATAATCTGATTTGTTAATGAAGCCTTGGTTTTCAATCCACTTCGTCAAATATTGTTAGAATGACCAAATTCAACAAGAAGTTAGTAGAACATTGAGCATGCAATTGGGAGATTAGAAATGCATTAATATTTCGACCGTAAAATTTTAGTTCAGAGGAGTCAGTGAACAGTGGCGTCATACTGAAACGTATCTTGAAAGGATGGAATGTCGAGTGCTTTCATCTACCTTATAATATGGCACAGTGACTTGTCCTTGCAAACGCTGAAATATTATATTAGGTTCCAAGAATCTGGGGCATTTGTTGACTGGCAGAACAATTAGCAGGATCTAAAGAATGACTAATTCGCCCTGCGGATGTGAGAGTGTAAAACCTTAAATGATAGCACAAAATTAAAACCGAAGGAGCAAGCAGGGCATAAATATTGATATGAAATGAATTATTTTGGGTATTCCTTAACACATATTTTAAGGAGAACGCCATTTTTTAAAAGAGATACTCACACATTTTGACTCGAAACGCTAAGGAACATTTGTAGGGTAGACCAAGACCTATGATCAATTTTGGATTTGTTCGCTATTAAATTACCATTTAATTTCGGTACTAAGTAACAAACTGTATTCACGCTAATTGAAAGTCAGGATACATGAGTATAAATATGTTTATACATTGTTAAAGTCTTACGGGGTTTCTGTTACGTAGGTTGAAGCCTTGTCTTGGTTAATTTGTGACCTTTGCTCTTTCCTGTTTTTGCTAAGAAACGTTTTTAAGTAATGGAAAATCATTCACAAATAGCAAATCCCAGTTAGAATGGAAAAAAAAATCTTGAAGTGAAATGATAGAAGATTTGTTAGACAGAAAATAAATCCGATTAATTAGAGAGAATTTAAAATATATCCTTCCTTCAAGAGGACTCTAATTATCGTGTAATTTCATGCTAATAGATGATAACGGGCTACCCAAGGAGACGGAATTTTGTTCAGACGATGATGTTCAGAAAACCATGAGGTGGAACGGGACACACATTTACTACTAGAAGCACATAACAAAAAACCGTCTCTCTCTTCGGTTCCTTCCGTCTTATCTTTCTCGTGAATGCTAAGGGACTATGTCGTTTACAAGCCTGAGATTTATTAAGGATTCTGTGTTTTAGGAACATACAGTTTCTCCTCAGTCCCCAGAGATGCCAGTTAAATCTAACCTTTACCTTCAGTACACTGGGTATAAGGAGGCTCTGTGAAGTGCTTTATAGGAAACTGGTGACGTCAAAGGTTTTAAACAGTGTCAGGTAGTTCCTTATTGGTTAACCAGACAAATGGGTACGTTCCCGAGAGATTATAACGGTGTAGCCGGTATATTCTTGTATGTTTTATATCTTAGGCAATGAAGTTACCGCTAAGAAAGTAAGCATTTAAAAATAACATTATCCTATCATCGCCACTTGCAGGAGTGCAGCCTCAATTCAAGGAGGACAGTAACAACCTCCTTACAGACAATATAAATTTTGATCATTCTAAAATGAAAAGGAAAATCCAAGGAACTCTTTTAAACAGGATTTAGAGTGACTTGAAAGTTCTGCGAATTAATCAGTAACACATTTATGAATGGATGTCCTATCGACTGTCTCCTTTCTATCACTAATCGTGTCCTTTAGTTCATTCGCTCCATATCCTTATGTATGTCCTTTGTCCGCCACGGTACTTCAAAAGCCTTTTACATGAAAATTCTAATTTTTTCCAGTCATCAAGTCACTAATTATAAATCCCCTGTACTGCATGCGAAAAAGGAAATTGTCTGAAAGATACAAGATGTTATGTGGACCATCCAGATAACAGTTTGCCTTAACGATTATTTGGCTGTTTAGCGACACTGTTGCAAATGAATGTAATACGAGGTCGAATGAAATAGAAACAGGTGTACAACCAAACGAGCGGTTCCTATAGGGGGAAGAGAGACGCTTCACCGCTGCTCTAACCGGCACGGCTCTATTACGTTACGTGTATTCAATTACTGAACACAATGGTACCACTTCATAGCCCACTTTACCTGCTTTCTAACAGAAATTCTCGTAAATCCGGGTGTGTTTCCCCTAAAAAATTTAGATCTGGGAGATAGATTTTCGTAAAAAGTGTTATGCATTCCTCCAATTTAATTTTAATTTCCTACAAGTGACAATACCAAGATGATTATTGTTCGAACTTCAAATACGACAGCAACATCACATATACACAGTGTAGAAATGTTATGTGGTAGTCCGTGTTGAAATACGCTCTATGTAACTTACGTTACGACCATGTTTGTGGCATATAGCTGCTATATGACGCCCACGACAAACTTACATTCAGCTTTCGGTTAGATGGTGTAATAAATTAAACATTTCAGCTATGCATGCGAAATTATTTACCGCGATGGACAATAAACATGTTTATGGAAAACTGTTTACATGCCAGGAGTTATAAATGCAGCGATGGTGAGGCTCTTTGGCTTAATGGACCGCTACAAAACCTCTTTAGTGCAGTCTTCTCTACTGGAGATAATGCAAATAAATAAACAAGTAATTCCATGAAGAAAATTGTCTATTGAATGTGTAACTGCTGTTCAGTCGGTTAAGATATTCTCCACATTTTATGAGACACCAAGTTTCTGTGCTGTGTTCACAAGAACTCAAAACGCTTTCCTATCTTTTGCCAGAAGAAGAAGTCCACACTCTCGTATCACGTTTATTTAAGGCATATTTTAAAATTATGATTCCACTTTACACTTAGGTTCCAAAGACATTTCTTCCTTCCAGGTTTCCGAATAAAATTCTGCAGGCAGCTCTCATCTTTGGTGTCTAATGGATCACATGTTTGCAGTTGCACTGAAATGCTCAGAGACAAGTATCGTCACAGGTATGATGTTCCTCATACTCGCTGAAATCGCCTTTTCTTCGTCCATTTGTCTGCACGCAGTGACCTGACTGCTGGAAAAAGAAACCGGCTGATTCCTGTATTACCGACGCAAGTGAGTGACAATGCACGAGTATGACAAGACAGACGTGAAAGTGCAATGCATCGCTTGTCTCAGATTATGCAAATGTGCGTATATTAAGAGGCGGTCCTGAAAACGCTCGTCTCTAAGCATCCAACCAACACGACACAGTTTAACTCGTAGGGGAATATGTCAGAAGGCGGCAGGTTAATAAAATATGCAGGGTGGGGACCTCAGGGTGTACACTCTGTAAAGTTAAGAGCAAGTGAGTTTTAATTTTGCACAATGATCATAGGACCTATTCGTGTTTTTAAACTGAAATGAATATCTTTAATTGAATACACTTTAATGAGTGGTGTTTAAAAACAAAAATAATAATATATCTGAACGGCCATGGTTAGATTCTCGACAAGGTTAAGACTCTTTTCTGTTCTCCAATAACGAAGGACGAGTTTGTGTTGTATTATTTATTCATCGTCTTAAGTAATAAGCTGTGAAACTAGACACTTTAAATTCTGTATCGATCTGCCTCTGGAAGTTTGTCCACTGTTTTTTATGAAATATACTTCTGTATGCTAACAACTGCAAACACGAGAATGGATCATATGTTTTCCTATAACTTCTTGTAGAATAAACAACTTCGTCAATAAAATGCATTACTTAAATTTATCGCTCCTGAAATCATTGAGGGAAACGCCTCCGTGATATAGTGGTCAGGGTTCCTGGCTACAGATCCAGAGGTTCCGGGTTCGATTCCCGGCTCTACAAGATTTTCTGGGAAGTAGTGGGTCTGGACCGAGGTCCCCTCAGCATCGTGAGGATAATTGAGAAATTATTTGAAGGAAATATTGGCTCTGGTCTAGAAACGGCCGTGGGGATCCGTTGCGCTGACCGCACGACACTCTCTATCCGCTAAAATTGACACTAACTTCGACGACAAGCGGCGGTCGCTCGGTCGGTATAGTTCGCTTGCGGACTACAGGCCACGGAGTTTGTTTTGAAATCGTTGAGGGGGGCACTGGAAGTATCATTGACACAGGTGGTAGAGAACATATCGTTCTAACATTGTGATGAGAACTCTGGACCGTCAAAGCAAAGCTCTCACAATGGTTTGACGTGGCTTCCTTCCGCCTCTGACATCATAGAAGAAAAGAGAACTTTCCGACTCTTGTTAATATCTTGATATGACATTAATCTTACCAAGAGATATGATATGCCGCTTTTATACCTGCAGTTTTTTACTGTTGCCGCTGAAGTAACACTAGCAATAATTTTAAAAATACTATCACAAGGGTCACACAGTCTTCATGTACAACATATGAATAAGTGCTTAAATTAAATGAAATGACAGTAACAATATATCACAACTCTTTCTCATTCCCTAACATGGTCTGTTTGTACGACTGGGCTACTCTAAGCGTCATTGTAGTAGGCACCACAACCACTCATATGAATACATACTGGGGAAACTTGCTGGGTCCGACTTGCTTTCCGCTGTTACAAACACATCTGTTAAACAGATGGCAGCTGAACTAATTCAATTACTGCTGTAACTACATCTGTTCACACAAACGCCGAGATACGTATAGCAGGGTGGCCTACTGATTTAGGGAGTGTACAGGTGGCTAACGTTACTATGAAGCTCACAACGGCTTGATAATAAACACAAAGTTATGTCTTGCTTTAAATCAACAAGACACCAAGCAAGAGGCAGAGTGCCCTAGGGTGACAAAGGTGGGATGAACAGAAAACACCAAGTGCGGTGTTCCCCAGAGCAGTCATTTGAGAGAGCAATTTTCTATTTTCCTTTAATTTTTCTTCTGTTTATTCTCCTGTCTCTCTATGTCAATCTATGTAAAGAAGAGTTATTTTCTACGCTGCTTGAAACGCTGAAATATGAAGTGCTGCAGCGTCAGGCTCTGAACTCACAGCAGAGAGCATTACTGCACGTGGAAAGTTCCCTCGCGCCCATGTTTCATAATTGTGTCCGGCAAATTTAAATTATGGCCGATCACAGTGGCTGCCCGGTCTAAGGCATGAACTGTCTTCGACCTCTCTAACACTGGGATCGTGGGTTCGAATCCCACTGGAAGCATGGATGTCTGTGTGCGTTTATTCTGCCCTTGTGATATCCTGTGTGTAGGTAGCGGCCAATTCGTTCAACCCTCAAGCTCGGAGGACACCTCTTCATTCATTCATTCATCAGTAATCTGTCAAGACGACAGGTCCACAGTCTCTTCCAAAACAGTTCCTCCATTTGATGCGATCTAGAGCTTTCTCCTTCAAATGAAAATATCCTCTTCTGTCCCCAAGGTCATCCAGGATCTCTTACGTCATCTTCCTCGTCTTCTGGTCACTTCTATCTGCCCCTCTATCTTTCCTTCAATAACATCTTTTAGAAGGCAGTTACCGCGTAAGACATGATCAATCCAATTAGCCTTCCGTTTTCTTATTTCGTGTAGGATATTCCTCTGCTCACTGACTCTAAATAACACTTCTTCATTTCTCACATAATCGGTCCAACTGATCTTCTCCATCCACCACATTTCGAAGTTTTCCAGGTATTTCTGATCTACTGCCCTAAGTGTCGAAGTTTCAGTCCCATACAAAGCCATGCTCCAAATGTAGCATTTCACTAGTTTCTTCTAAAATTTAAGTTCAATTTGCTGGTAAAAAGATTCTTCTTCTTGCTAAATGCAGCTTTTGCCATGGCAATCCTGGATTTAATTTCACTCGTACACCTTCCATCATCTGTTAACAAGCTACCAAAATATTTAAAACATTTCACATTCTCCAGTTGTACGCCACAAAAGGTTTCTAACCTTATGTATCGACAGCTGGTCTACGTGTCCGGGGGGCGTCTCCTCCACCAGCAATCTGAGGACGCGTCATGTCTCACTCTTCTTCTAGAACGTAAATATGTTCTTATTACACCAGCAGGAAGGTCCCTCATTTGACCCTAATCCGAGACAGTTCTACGGATATCATCTTCACTATGGTACTTTTTCTCCCACGATGGATATTACACTTGTATTTCTCAAAACTTTGCAAAGAAGTTTGCGATTAAAATATGAAGTCAACATGCGTCGTATAATGAAATATTGATTGTGTACGTCACATCGCATCCCAGCTCCAAGAAAATTTCCACAAAATAAATTTCAACTGTAGTAACAGAGGAATGCAAAATGGCTGTAATAAAATTACTGTACGGTACTTAAGCTCCTCATTATTAATTACATTGAACTGTGAATTGAACTCTTTTTGTGTTTCCGTCTTCAAGTAATTCAAAGTCTCATTCTATGGCATGTTTAGTCACTGAACTTCCGCAATAAATTTCGTTTTGGTTACATTTATTAAAGTTATGAAACCAGGTCTTAAAATAGAAACTTGTTTTTTCCACGTTATTAAATTACGCAGAACATGACAGCGCAATTAAAATAGTAACATATGGTAGTATCTTTCAGTTTCTGTGTATATTAAGCTGAAATAAAGAGCAATTCTTCTAATACGGTACGTAAGCAACATTATTCAATACGATTAACTTCAGTCTTCGCTATATTTCAGTCCATATGTAATGTTGCATGCAGTTTCATGATCAAGGCATAATGACAGAGAATTGACAAACAATGTGCTGTGAACAGAGAGATATGTAGACATATCACTGTTTCGGACAGAAAGCTGGAGGACTCCAAAGACTGTCCGAAGTTGGAAGCGAAGGGAGAAAATACTCCTTAGTCTGTCCGGGATCAATTTCTCAACTTAAGGAGTCACTACACTGATAGATACACCGACTCAAATGGATACATTACACACAATCTATCTAATCCATTTATCTATCTAATCAATCTAATTTAATCTACCTACCTACGTATATGTCTGTCTGTCTATCTATCTATCTATGGATCTACAGCTCTTTCTTGTACCTTGACCGCTTCTTCAGGTTCTTAATCCAATATACATTCGGTAAGACTCCTTGGACAGGGGATCAGCCAGTGGAAAGTCCGTTACCTACACACAGGACAACACAAAGACAGAATAAACGCATATAGACAATCATGCTTTGAATGAGATTAGATCCCACCTCCTCAGTGTTTCAGCGAGTGAAGACACTTCATGACTTAGAGTGCGCGGTCACTGTGTTCAGCGCATTACCCACAATAAACCTAAATTATCAAGTATTTTCATTGTATGTGTGAGTCACTTTTCCAGTGTAACTGTTCATACAGTGTGATTGTTTGGTAGGGGAGCGAGAAGTGAGGTATAAAGATGTGTGGGTTGGTCCGATTTGACAGGAGGAACACCCAAGTATACAGAATGTTCCTAAAAGAATGGTGGGGTTTTAGATTCGTATATATTTCGTATTTCTTACCATGTACATTCATAACATGTGTCAATCGGAAGCTTAACTGTCCAAATTTTATGTACATCCATCAAAGTGCCTCTATGTGCGCACCTTTCGTTAACCGGCACACATCAATGCGATAGTCTAATTCCTGCCACACCCGCTGCAGCATTTCAGGTGTGATGATCTCCACAGCACGATTGATTCTGTTTCGGAGATCCACAAGAAGAAATCGCATGGAGTTATATCCGGGGACCGGGGTGGCCACCGGAGAAGGGGGGCATCTTCACCTGCAGCACGTGCAATCCATCGTTGCGGAAGAACCAGATTAAGCAAACCTCTCACATCTGCGATCGAAATGTGGGGGAGCACCGTCCTGTTGGAAAATGTAGTCATTGGAATCATTGCCCAGTTGTGGAAACAACCAACAATAGGCCTTCTCCTGCTGGGTCGCCATCTTACATTTCACGCCGCCTAACTGTCGGAAATGGAACTAGGAAAGAGCGCGCTACACAGAATGAAAATTTGAGAGCCGCGTTATGAGTCCGTATACGTTTTGCTTTTCATCATCAAAAACTGACGGAGATATACGGCAATGAAACCCCACCATTCTTTTAGGAACACCCGGTATTACGTAAGTCTCTGCTCGCAAATGAATAAATAAATACTTATTGAAACTCAGTGTGTAATACATCCTACTTTTCGCTCATAGATGTTATGGTCAGGATTCCTACAGGGGCAGAAAATTTTGGAGGAATTTGTAGAAACGAAAATTACAAGCGAGGTGGTGAGTAAAGCATTAACTGTAAATAACTGCAGTTTGTCTAGACTCTAGACTAAGATCGACATAAATCGTTAGAATGTGAATTGAATACAGCAACTCATAAATAACGGGGCTTTGTATAACAGTTGTAAGATAAAACAATAGATTCGCTGCACTTTCTGTGAAATATGCCAGTCTCGACCTTGTTATATTAACTATTGGTTTTTAATCTTCCGTTGAACACTGGCAGCTATTCCGCCAGGTCAGAAGCGTGAAGGACACATGAAAGACAGATAATGACACTGAATCATCATGGTCACTGCTGTGGTTTTTGTTCACAGTTTGGATCACTTCCTGTTCTGCCGCAATGTCGGATAACCTCACTACAGAACAAAAAGTTAAAACAAAGCACATTTGATGTAAATGTGAGGGTGACAATTTTAATTAGACCTGACACGTAGACGGTAATGTTCTCAGAGACAACGAGGATAATATAGTGTTGAAGGAACAAGGGTCCTTAATTTCCTGTCTCTATTTCTTGCAGTTTATTACAGAGAAGAAACTAAACAGTATGTTCAGAATAAGTTTAACTAAATGACCCCATGAAGCAGATTTTTTCTTGACAAAGAACTTGGTAATGATTCAGCTGTTCCAAAATTTCCAGCCTTTCCTAGAACCAAAATGGTCATTTCTGTGTTCGGACGTCCGCCATCAGACGTGTCTAAGCCAGATGAATTAAGTTCACACACGCAGAATATTTGATTATAAGTTTAATTCTAATGTTATCCTTCTACCTAAACTGCGTCTAACAAACAGCCTCTTCAATACAGGACATTTGCTCAGTATCTTTATGTGAGAAACATGTCAAATATCTCCCTTCCGTTTCCTGCATTTACATTACAAACACTCTATTCATAATTTGGACATACACGCTTGAAAAGACGTCTTGCAATTGACCTCAAGTGAATAACGGAGGCTCCTTCGGTGAAAGGACACTCATCCTGCCATAGGCGGGCTCAGTAGCCCAATGTCACCACAATAGCTTATAGAATATGATAATTCTGATTGCTATTTAAGTAACAATAAAAAAATAAATAATTTGGATGATACTAAGATACAGTAAAGGCCGTGCCATAGCTCAGGCAGTTAATCGCCGGCTTCCCACCGCTGCGATCCGAGTTCGAGCCCAGATCAACTTATGTTAGATTTGGACATAGTAGCAGTTTGGCAGGTTTTCTCCGAGTACTTCGGTTTTCCCTGCCAATCCTCATTCCACTGACTGCTCCACACTCATCAACTATCGTCTTGGGCCGGTACAATAGAACAGTTACTGGCCGAAATCTGTCCGCCACAATATTGGTTTGCGGGTTATTTAACGACCGTTTCTATAATTCAGACTATATGGCGTCAAATGGTATGATAATTAATGAATGATTAATTGGAAAGAGGAAAGAAATTTTGAGTACTACAATTGTAAGTTATTAGGAGATTTTAACTACTTTACTTGTGCTTTCAAAACACGTGCTTATCTTGTGTAGCTCTAAAACTCTTTCAAGGAACTGGCCGCGAATTCTCCTGCAGCGACTGGGGACTATCACAGGAAACTTCAATATAAATAGTCGGTGTTCCAGCCAAGATTCAAACTATTTATTTCTAGAATAAAACTAAAAAGTGTTACAGCCTCAGCACACTTGGTAACCTTCTACAGTTTTAATAATCGTTTTTTATGTTTTAAGTATTTTTTAATAAAATGAAACTGACAAGATCGTAATCATAATATCACGTTCAGGTTAAATTGTAGGTTTATGTAAGCCTATGACGTGAATGTATAACACATTCGTTAATTGTTTAGGTATCTGAGTTATAATTTTTATGGGGTAAAATTGGATCGGTAAAAAAAGATTAACTTGAAGCCATTGTCAATCATTAGAATTTATGGACATGAATCGTATATCCTATATCTTCAGAGCAAAAGATTTGCCTTTGTTATTGTAATCATCTTATAACTTTTCATCTCACCATAAACTGACTGTTATAATTCAGTATCACATAAATTCCAATTTATTTAAATTTATTTATTGCGGCTGCAGTAAATAATTTGATTTGGTCTTGTCAACTTAAAATATTATAAGAAATAAATACATGACAATATTGACTGACGCTCCATTTCAGACTAGGGAACATCTTACTAAAGCACACTCTTTGTGTCTTGTGTCACTGTTACGTGGAAGAGGAAAGTATTTAACACTCTATGTAAATATACCAACCGTGTTCAATATGTGTGAGAGAGTCTCCCTTCCCTCACTCTCTGTCAAACTTTTAAATCATGCTTAATAACTGGAACAAGTGTATACGCAAGCAAGCAATCATGTCTTTTGTCTTCTGCATTTGAGTAATGGCTAGCGCTTCTATGAAGTTCAGCAGGGGCATCTGTCTACTTTGCTCGGTATTCCCAATGAAGGTAACAGTCAAATACCATATCACTTATACCATTTATTTTTAAATAACGACGGTGTAACCACATCGGACTGTACACGAGAGGCTGATCGCCGTATAACTGTGTGTAGTTCAGAATTAAACCGTCGCAGTACAGGGATCTATTCATTTGGAACTCGAGAAATAGGCCTTTCCTTCTTGCAAGCTGGACACTGTGGCGATCATACTCCATGTCCGAGATTTAAAAAGTACAATTTTCCCAGTCTCTTACTCAACGTGTTTTCTTGGCATATAGTTGAACAAGTACAATGATTCTTTACCATGACGGCAGTTTTCCTCTCACAATTCTCTGAAAAAAAAAACCTTAAACAATTTGAAAGAATCAAAATTACAGATTGTAGAAAATAAAAAAAGGCAAAATTATCCCTGTGCTTAATCAATTAAACACTATGGCATGAATATATATGGTAGGTTGGAGGTAGAGCTCCACTCTTCTTGACCTCGGCACTAGATGGAGGTCAGTAGTCAAGCTTCATGCCCCGGTCGTTTGACCCTAGATGAAAGAATCCCCAGTGTCCATTGGAAACGAAGGTAGGTGGCCCTGAAGCTGTGAAATAGAGAAAAACCTTGCCTGTCAGGGAATTGTGCCCGGGCGATCCAGCCCATAGGCCGTCGCTATACCGACTGAGTTATCCCGACTCCTTAAACTAAATATTGTCCTGCTTCTTACAGGATGTAGCTAAACAGTAAACCGCTATTGGTAATTTAGTAAGCTATCTGGCAGTGAGGAAAACAACTAGAGTTCGATTCCCGCCAGCTGGAGGAATTTTCCTCTTTGCAAACATGTCTAAAGTGATTCTGTGTCCGGCACAACCTCCAATGCAGTCTGTAAATTCTCTGGTGATAAATTGGCTGGGGCATGAAGCCACTAAATCACCATCACATACGTTAGCTGGAACGTCTCCTTCTCCTCAAGTTTTATCATACTGTCACGTGTATGGACTGTGATTATAGACGGCCTTTGGAATGGTAATTGGAAATATTGAACTCTTACAGATCCGTGACCACACATTGCAATTCATTATTACACACTTACACTAGTGTCCACGTTCATCTTCACTGGACGTTGCTTGGTAGCGTCTACCAACGGAGGACAGTCTCCTTCCTCTTGATTTCCAAAATATCCCTGGCCTAGCTACCAGCTTTTAACAGCAACGGCTCACAATGATTGAGCCTCAGCTGTTCTCTAATTGACGAACTCACTCACTCACCAACCAACCAACACTTCACTCAACTCAGTTCAGCTCAACTCAGCTGACTAGCCTGAACGAATGCTCCTGCCTATAACATCTTGGTACGGACTGCAAAGTAGACGCCGTTACTCTGTTGCCGTCTAATGGTCGTTGCCTATTAATGGCTGTTGTTTAATTCTTTTTTTCTCGGTAATTGCCTAGCCACAGTTCTATTGCCACAGTATTATGAGTTTAGTAGTCAGCTAGGCACAAATTCTTGACTTAAATTAGATGTTGAAAGTTGAAGTTTTTGTTGAGAGTTTTGGCATCAAACTGGCAATACAGCCATTTGCAAACTGACAGTGCCATTTTAGCTACAGCAACAACAGTTCCTTGCTAACTGTGCCATATCAGAAAACATTAAGGCAGGTTTGATCAGTCTATAAAGTTCCCAATTTAATGGGAAGCCATTCTCCCAATTCCAATAGCACATTCCTTCATGAAGATGTAACCATTATGCACGGTGCGAGAAATTTCTTTTTCCATAGCAGGTTTTCGTTGTTATGTGCTATAAACCAGGAACGCAGGTTCGATGCTAATCAGAATATTGCTGTGCCCTCCTTTAATTTCTTATTTGTTGCGTACAGATAGAAGTGACGAGTGGAATGGCTTTAAGATTTCAAAGGAAATGTACTTTTACAGTCTGCTGAATAATATTTGATCTTTTGCACGAGGCTGTTAATCTGTGGACGTGTCGCCGGGTGCTTACGCTTCTAACACTGAGAGTTCTGTGAAACTAACAAATAGTACTTATTTCGATACATGTAACGTAAGAATTCCCATAGTAATATCAATATATCTCATTTTCTAGATTCGTTGAGTAAGTAGGCACAGTAAAATTAAAAATAAACCAAATTAATCATACATTTTATGAGTGGCTATATATGGCTATATATGGTTAGAGCCGATCAAGGTGGCCGCACAGTGTAAGGTACGAACTATTTTCCCCCACTCAAACACTGGAATCGTGGGTTCGAATCCCACTTGAGGCATGGATGTGTGTGTGCCTTTATCCTGTCTGTGGTGTCCTGTTTACAGATAGGGGCCTGGCGACGGACTGATCCCCCATCTAAGGAGATGTATCGACCATGTAAAAGAACAAGAAATTGAATAAGTGGCCAAGCTCCAACAAAGGGGTGTAGAGCAATAGATTAGATTAAATTACATTAGATTGGGTTGGGGTTAAGATTAGGATTAGGATTAGGATTAGGATTAGGATTAGGATTACGATTACGATTACGATTACGATTACGATTACGATTGGATGGATGGATGGATGGATGGATGGATGGACGGTTATGTGTGTGTGTATATGTTTATATAAATGCTTAATACTAAACCAGAAGGAAATAGGAGAGTGGGAAAACCAACGTTAAGATGGGAAGAATGTGTGTGGCAGGACGTAAGAATTTTGGGTGTAAAGAACTGGAGGAATGTAGCATCGAATGGAGAAGAATGGCGAGCAATCCTGAGGAAGGCCAGGGCTCACAAAGGGCTGTCGTGCCAGTGATGATGATGATGATGATGGTACGTTTATATAGAGAGTGTTTCAAGTCTATGAAAGTAACAAGTCGAAAGACAAACTAAAATAATGTAGAATGTGGTCTTCTGGAATGGGGCGTCATGAGGTTAAAACAAGATCTACACGACGCCACATCCCAGAAGACGGCATTCTGCATAGTCACCGTCGTGAAAATCTCAAATCTATAAAATAATATAATCTCAAGGTGGGACGAGTGGAATGTACCTTGAGCTTTTTTGGGATATGTTGATCACATGTGGTTTAATTGTATGCACTTTATAGGAAGGTAACAAGTTCTTAAAAACAAGGGCTTCATGACCTACACATTAAACTTTGGTATATCTGAAACTCGTTTCGAATCATATAACAGGTATCCATTTTTAAGCGCTAGAACAGGCATGTCAAACTCAACTTGTACAGAGGGCCACTTCAGCCCTGTAAATAATAATCCAGGGCCGCACTTCAAAATAGAAATATACATTAGATTTTGATAAAAGGAAATTTAATTCTATTTATTATTTAGGAATAATTTCAATATAATTACCTAAAGTCACATATCTTACAGTTTTAAAAAAGCAAGAGACTGCCATTTTTGACAAGTATCAAACAGCTTTTCAATATGTAAAAGAGGAGATTACACAAGAAATTATGTTAGAAATAGCAAAACATTGAATTTCCTGCAGCCTGCTAATTTATGTCTGCGTGAGACTTCTTGTCTTCTGGTCTGCTGGAAAATTGTCTTTACAAAAAAAAATTCTATTAAAATTTTAATATTGATTTTAATATCAATTAGCTCTAAAAGTTGAGGGGGCCGCGTGTTTGACACGGCTGCGCTAGAACGTTACTCCATGATGTCGGAGAGAACAGGCCAACCCTAACCTATCCAGTTGGTACTATCTCCTCTATGGCTCTACAGTCCTCTGTTGGGCCTTGGTCGCTTTTCAGTTCCTTAATCCCATATACAGTCGGTAGGATTCCTTGTACAGGGGATCAGCCAGCCGCAAGGCCCCTACCTGCACACATGACGGCATAAATACAGAATTAACGCACACAGACATCCATGCCTTCAGTGGGATTCGAAATCACGATCCCAGTGTTTGAGCGAGCGTAGACAGTTTATGCCTCAGACCGCGCGGCCACTGTGATCGGCTTCCAGTTGGTACTGGTGATATGGTTATGGTGTTGTTAAGGACGGTAATGAGTGTGTAACTATGTACATACCTTCAAGGAAAGATAAGAATACTGTATCAAAACAAAAGCAATCCGGTATTTCCGCATGTACGGTGTAGATACGTACAGCAGACGTGTTATTAATAGTCTGAAATGATGATACTCGTCAGAGGATATTAATTGCTCAAGCATTCTCAACAAACAGCTTCAGCTAAGGTTTAGTTGTAGAGAAAAAATATTATTACAAATAAATCAATTAATATCCCTCCTGGAATTCGAAAACATGACCTCACCTTAGGAATAGGACACCACCGCCCATGTTCTATTGTTTAGTTTTATTTTCTGAAAACAGAACTTGATCACGCCATGTCATTAGGTTTACTGATTACTACCAGCATACTATTATCTGAACTCTTCTTAGGCATCCTGAATGACGCAGCGTTTTATTCTTTTTTTGCACGTAGCATGCCAAACTGAACGTGAAAATCCACTCTGCTTTCAAATGGATGAATTATATTTCCGCTCCACTTTAAAATCGCCAATATGTTTATAATAAACGTTCCTAAAACTGCTACTAGCCGGTCACGGTAGCCGAGCGTTCTAAGGCATGTACTGTCTTCGCTCGCTTGGAAACCGGGATCGTGGGTTCGAATCCCACTGAGGGCATGGATGTTTAGTTTGTGTGTGTGCGTTTTTCTGTGTTTTTATACAGGTAGAGGCCTTGCGACGAGCTGATCATCCGCCCAAGGAGTCCTACCGAATGTGTAAGATCTAGAAAAACAGAAGTGAACGGAGAAGTTCATGGAGGTAGGCCTAGGCCCACTGGGGCTGTAGTGCCAAGGAAAACTGCTACTACTATTCTTATACAACCTTAATTAATACTTTCAATAGCAGGTTTAGAATCTGCTGACATTCCTCTAGTTAAGTCCTCCTAAGTTATTGTACTGTGACTTGACGCCCGAAAGCCGAATAGCGAAGTCAGGCGTTTACTGCTAGGCAACGACTAGGTAAACATATTCCTGCGGCAAAGAATACGCAAGCAACAAACGAGTGACTTCCGCTACTATGCAACAGCGCTGTAAACACGCCTCCGCAATAATAGATTTGGCAGTTGCACAATAGTGGCAAGAAATATGAAAAAAAATCTTCACATGTGATTTGAAGTTACAGTGAGACTTTCAAAAATCAGTTGCCAGGATACGACTAGTGACGACTGAGAACCTTAGTGCCTGTATAACCGTGAACTGTAGAGTTTGGGAATAGCGTTAGCGCTGTAATTGCCTGCAGTCCCGAGTTGAGTGTATGAGGTGTCAATAAATCCAATTATCCAGTCCAGAACCCGTCTTATAAGCCACGCTCATCCCTACACGTGACAGTACTTTAGAATTGTACTGCACTCAGAATTCGAACCAAGTACCTCCTTTATGTAAGTCAGGTTATCGCTGTGACAACCCAGTCGACAAAATACTGACGTTCTGTGCCAATATTTGGCGGGAGTAACTCCTAGATTTCGCAAAGCAAACGCAGACTAAACTAACACTAACAACTCTCGGTTGAAATATTACCGCTAGTTCAACATTTGAACACGGCAGAAATATTTATCCTACATAAGCAAGTTGTGGCCGAGGCGCGTGTTCGGCAGATCTGCTCTGTTGCAGCGCAGTCTGCTGCAGCCGAGATAAGAGCTTCCACAGACGGACAGACATGGCCTCCATTTTCTTCAGTAGAAAGCAATATGAAATGTAATGTTAATATTAATAGATATTCACAGCAACTGTAATTAGTAGAATTAGTAGCGGTGTCCCTGATGAAGAAAATAGCATTTCTTGTACCCAAAGGACAGAGTCCGGCTGTTATCACCTCACCCCTCGCAACACGCAAACATCCATGCGTAATTATGTGAATTTGTGAATAGAAATAAAGCCGAATTGGACAATTGCACAAATACTGAATTTCTGACAATACTGGGTACTGAACTTAATGACGTATTAGTTACTTTGTTCACATTTTTACCTATTAAAAATGACAATTTCTTGTGAGTCTAATACAATTACAGTGGCGGGCACGCGGTAGCGTAGTTGGTTAAAGCACTATGCTACAAACCGCAAGGTCGCGANGGTTAGAATCCCGATTACTTCATTGGATTTTTCAATTGACATTATCCTTCCAGCCGCAATGTGTCCCTGTGGTCGAATCAACCTCCAACAGAAATGAGTACCAGGAATTTTCCCGAGGATAAAGAGCTGCCGGTACGTAAGGCTGACAACCTTACCGCCATCTGAGAGTCGATTGTCTAGAAAATGTGGGAGCCTCGACGTCTCACAACCTTATGGCCTTCACGGCCTGTTACAGGGATACCTTTACTTTCAGACGTCTTTACTTAGTATAATTATAGCAATTTATATTGCATACTAGTTTAGGTGTGTTGCTTGTGACCTCTTTTCGTAAAGAAAGGATATGTATTTAGAAATAATGTGGTCATGAAATAATTGAGATTAAGGAAGAAAAAGTAAGTGTAGAGGAAAGAACATGATATGGCTTGTTCTAGTGTGGTTGGACAGCTAATCTGAAGTTGTGATGATGTGACCGTTGTAGCTCAGATTGGAAAAATATTAACTTTGTTTATTTTTTCGATATGGACATTATCCGGAAAGAGACCTTTAGAATGCCAAGCGGGATAATACAATAAAACTGTTTTTATGCATTCGTACAAGTTTTGATATTGGGAAGAAGATTAAATTGGCTCAAGAAAAATCTAATCCAGGATAACTATATTGATGGTACACTGGAAGGAAGCATTGATATGGATTTTAAAGAAAAGTGTGTGAAGCTGTTGACTGGAAAAAAATTATGTGGTCAGGGTAGGCTCCAGTGGCGGTCTCTTGTGAACACTACACGAATCTCCGAGTTTCAAAGTAAGTGGGTAATTTTTGAGTGAGTATAAGCTTATTTAGAACGCCATTACTTCAGTGAGTCAGTTATTTTGTTTGTTAGAGAATATCTTAAACGCAAATTTACATAACATTGAAACAGAGCCATATGCGAAATAACAAATGTGTTCCCTTTTTTACGTCTTACTTGGGGTTTTCACCATGCTCGTACTTCATAATTGAATTACAAACTATGAAAGGGAGTTATTTCATATACGAAGTCTTTGCTTTGTTTTATAGTTAACTTAGCAATATAAATTTACTTATATTAAGATGAAGTGCTGATTATAACAGTACATTATCAATTGTCCCGTTTTTATTTAAATTATAAAACGTTTGTGGATACTGGATTTTCTCTTCGTCTTCAGGTGAAAGTTACCTAGCTGGGTCCAATCGATACTGCTAGTTACTATCTCCGGAATTTTTTAATTTTAATCCCCCCTCCCCGAACCATAATCTGGAAATAAGGACTAGCTCCTTTGATTGGGTACAAATGAGTAGGTTCTACCTGAAGAAGGAGACAGAATCCAGTCTCGAAAACGCTGCGTGTTTTAAATAAAAACAGGATGGTGGATAATGTCCAGAAACACACGTGTTTCTCACTGCACTTATACATCACGGTGTGCTACTTTTGCCCGTATGGGTCATTCACTGGAAAGTTTTTTAACTGACCCATTTATACTCTGGATAACGATCGTCGTAATAAATATACTTCTTTTATGGGGGGGGGGTCACCGTAGGTTACCTCCGCAGTAGTGCTGGACCGCTGCAGGTCTGGCCATTCACTCTGCACATCATGCACGGGCTAGAAGATCTAGGTCTTCATGATAGGCAGTACATATAGGCAGCTGTAATAAAAAACGTGAGGGGAATCCATAGTGTGAGAGGCACTGGGCAACCGGTGGTCGATGACGGCATCAATGACCTGCTATTTCCTGTACGACATGCTGGATATCACTGGAGAATAAAGGTCAAGGAGCCAAACAAGCACCTTTCACAATGAAGAGAAAAATATATCGGGAATTGGGTCGTTAATTTGACGCAAATCAAACGAGGTAAACTTTATTAACACAGACAAGGAATTCCGAACAAAATTCATATAGCCTGCTTTCCGAATGAACAGATTTCCAGTCCTAAAAATCTTCTTTTTGCAATGTTATGTTATGCATTTTTATTCGGTTTACGCCACGCAATTCCTCTATGTAGGTCTCTAATGTTAATGACTTTGAGAGGGGTTACCAACCTAGATGTAACTTAGTGAAGGATCAGAATGGTGATCAGCTTGCAGATTCTCGCAACATTTTGAATAGGCGGAAGAAATACTTCTCACAGTTATTGAATGTACGTATTGTCAGTGATGTTAGGCAGACAGGAATATATACAGCTGGGCCGTTAGTACCTTAATCTAGTCCGTTTGAGGTTGAAATTGTTATTGCAAAGTTGAAAAGCCATAAATCGCCAGGTAGTGATCAAATTCCAGTTGAAATAATTCAAACAGGAGGTGAAATATTACGTTAGAAATCCACACGCTAATTAATTCTCACAGAATTGCTGGGTTTGTGGACTTTTTCCATCGTCTGGAATTCTAGGTAATAGAAGACACATTGTTTCGGAAATTGGATCTGTTTTCGTCTTCAGGGGAGGAAGGAAGACACCTACTCAGTTGGGCCCCTTATAAAGAGCTAAGGTTGTTACGGATTTTCTCTATGTTAAATTTGTCAGGCCTGACCTCAAAGCAGCAGAGAATCATCATGTTTATAACTGTAGACTTGAAAACAATACCTCTTATCGAACTTATGCTTATGCCTACAAGGTATCATAACACCAAAACTCACTCTGGTGTCTCCAATGGTTCATTAGTTACCGCAATCAAACCGACAGCTAAGCAGGCCTACAGTTTGCATGCAGTCAATTTTATGTGTTACATTCTAAGAACGAAAAACGAAATCTTATGAAAAGTTAAATACTGTCAAGTGTAGGGTGGCTTTAGACGGAGTTTGATTCGGATGATTGGATTTATAGCACCTTATACATTCGCGTAGTTCAGGACTGCAGGCAATATGACGCTATCACTAACATACACAATTTACAATTCACGGTTCCACACGCACTAGGGTTCTCGAAATTCACTAATCGTATCCTGGCAACGGATTTTTAACCGTCTCCTGCAACTGCACGATAAGATTCTTTTCTTGCCATTTCTTCTCAGTTGGACTGCCATCTCCATAACTCGACCCAGTTCTCTCGACTACTGTCCTGTACTCCGTGCTACTCTGCTTCTACTGCGTCATGTCTTCTGACTATGCCCTTCATAAACCGTCGGCTCGGTCTCAACGGAAAATATCGTCTTATATTCTTAAGGATACGTTTATACTTTTCCCTTATCTAGCAATGGATGTCATTCTATTGTCGCGTGCGCGTGTGCTGCGGGAATGTGGTTACGGAGTCATTGCCTGACAACGGGTATACCCGCCTCAAAATTCTTCTAAGACATGCCACAGACCGCGCCATAACTAAAGCGATTAGTCTCTGGCTTCCCACCGCGGCGACCCGGGTTCGATCCCGGGTCTGGTCAAGTGGGATTTGTGGTGGGCAATGAGGCGCTGGGGTGGGTTTTCCCCGAGTACTTCGGTTTCCCCTACCGATCTTCATTCCACCAAATTATCCCTCATCATAATCACCCGGGGCAGGCTGCAATAGGCGAATCAGTGGCCGTCGTGCCGAGTGGACCCAGTTGGACTCCACCCCTCCCCCTACTCAGCGAATTTAAAAGAAAAAAAAGGCATGTCACTACACGTAATTTTAGGTCTTCGTGAGAAATGGTGCTAATGTTGCTACCACTTCATTTTTACAGTATTAGCTATACTGATATATTGCCGATTGCAAGAAATTAAAAGTACGCAGTGGCTTCCTCTGTCATGAGATTGGTACCAAATTTCATATAAATTAATCAACTGACTCAAAAATTAAATTTGAAAGCACATGAATACAGACGTACACGCTCTCTCCCATACACATACATACATGCATAATCACATTGCAGGAAGATCTCATGGGTCTCTCTTGTTTTCTCCGTGAGGACAGAGATTAGACTAAAAGATTGGGAAATTGTTTTTGTGTTTACTCAGTTCCGAGGAGAATTTTGGTTTAAATGCCGGGAGAGTAATTGAGTGCATTCTTCTGTCAGGGGGGAAGGAATATCTGTCGCGTATTACTTCTTGACTATATATCAAAATGTTCTACTGAAGTTGACAACTTAATGATTATTCTATTATTTATATTGATATTAATAAGTTTTCAAACTGCAGCTGTAACACGTCTTACATTAGAAATGTAACAGGACACGCCATATTTTACAACACTAATTACTGTAAAATAAAGTTGGTTTATTTAATCTCATTTAAGTGGCAGATAATTTGTCCTCAGTATTTCTAAGGTGGTACAAGCCAGGCTAAATTTATATTCAAACTGGCAAGTCCAATCTGGGTTCCATGATTATTCTGATCAATGGTAGAACGCTAATCATTATATTTACTCATTTATCTCAACTTAATAATCGAACTAAACTAATTTCACGAAGCACGGTCGATTTTGACAAAGTAATTGCGCTCAGTCAAAAAATCCCTGCCTTTTCTGTAACCATTTTCAAAAGATGTCTTCATTCATCTTATTTTGAACCAACCTGTTCCAGGGCAACCCCATAAACTATTCTTTTGGAACCTCCCTTTCGACCAGTTTCGTGGTTTCCTGAATGATATTTTCAAGTTTTTCTACTAAAGTTGCTTACATATTTCTTATTACTCCAGTGCTTTCTATACGCTCGCATATTTTAACTTCCTTGAGTCGGTTACATTCTGTCTCTTAGGATAGCCTACAAATGAAACTAAATCTTCAGCTAAACAATTGATTCTCCACGCCCCAATACGTCTTCATGGTAGTGTTTAATTATTAAGGCTCAAGGACAACTTTACCTTACATGCCCAATTGAAGTAACCGAAAATAAATAATCGATAGTTGCAAATAATAGCATTATGTTACTCTCAGTAACAATATTCTGAACATTAAATTTAAGAGATGTTGGGTACTATCTTCTACTGCTGCCCCCACTATCACCACCGCCAATAATACCAGAGCGCCAACCCCCCGCCGCCCCCCTCGCCACCGACACCGACACCGACACCGACACCGACACCGACACCGACACCGAGACCGCCACCGCCACCGCCACCGCCACCGCCGCCGCCGCCACTACAAGATTAAAATGATTTATGCGCTAAAACCGAGTGATCAAGTAGCACGCTCGAACCTCACCGCGTACGTACTAGAAAGAATTGACACGTCACCAGATTTCCTCCGCCAAATGTGCTTCTCGGACGAGGCGACGTTCCGTGTCAATAGAGTTGTAAACAGGTACAACTGCAGTATTTGGGGCAGTCAAAATCAACATGTCACATGTGAGTTTGAGAGAGGCAGTCCCAAAGTGAACATGCGGGCAGTCTGAATGTATGACAAGTCGATTGGAGCGTTCTTCTTTTGGAAAAGACTGTAACCACACGTTCAATAATTGGACATGCTGGAGCTGTATGCACCGCACCAATTACCAACTCAAAATATCCTCCAGCAAGATGGCACACTACCACATTTCTGCCACCATGTTAGGAACCACTTGGACAGAAAGATGGCTAGGAGATGGATCAGCAGAGATGACCCAATCGCTTGGCCTCCTAGGTCGCCAGATTTAACACCAGTGGATTTTTTTTTTGCGGTTATGTGAAGAACATTGTCTACCAGGTTAAGATTAACGACCTTCAACACCTGAAAGCCCGCATAAGGGAAGCTGTGGGTACGACAGCACGAAATATGCTTCAAGCAATGTGGAACGAAGTCGAATGTCCTCTGGAAATATGTCGTGTCACCACGGGAGCCCACACTGAAATTTACTGAGAAAGTTATATAGCCAGAAGTAAACTTTGACATTTTTCCTTTCTAATGGTGTAACCCATAAATGTGTACAATAAATGCTTTCTGAGATATAATTATTTTATTTTGGATACCTTTTTACCAGACACCCATTATTATTATTATTATTATTATTATTATTATTATTATTATTATTATTATTGTGTATTTCTATGTACTCGTGCTAACTTTGTAANATTATCTCTATGTGTGTATGTGCATGTATTGTCCTTTCTCGCCACAAATGGTATAACCACTGAAAATGTACTTATTTAATTTTTCTCAGCTGTAAACGGAAACTTAATTTTTCTTGGAATTATTATTAATTTATTGCCATTATATAGATTGTCATATTTTGTATTTTTTCTTTAATTATTTTTGAGTGTTTCTATGTACTTGTGCTAACGTCGTAATTGGCCTTAGTGCTGTTAAGTTTTGGCGTAAAGAAACACGAATTGAATTGAATTATTACTGGTACTACCACCACTAATCCTGCTGCTGCGACTAATCCTTTAAACGTAGGAATAATTTCAGCAGATTTTTGCCAAAGGCATGTACAGATCTCATTTTAAATTATGTAGGCCTACTGATGCAGAGAGTATGACTGAAAGTCAGGTGTTTCTCGTGCAAAACTGATTCCCTGGAGTCTGTACAAGTGACTCTTCTCCACTTTCCAAGTACAAAAGTGGTGATAATGGCATACTCGTGTACACCGCTGTCTGTCGAGGCATCGAATCGAGTGCTGTTTCAAACATCACGTACGGTTCGCTGAAAAGGGGATCACGCTGTGCGCTAAGTCAACACCGTGCGATCACAGCAACTGAGAGAAGATTCCTGGCTATTGCATCTTCATCCTGCTCAGAGGCGAACCGTCTTGAACTGAGTATCTAGATCATAGGAGATGGAAGTGTAGCTCACTGTACTGGTACCTCCGGTTCCACTCATTCTTCCAGTTCACTTTCTCCGTTACCAACTGATTAATTACACGAAACAGAGCCCTTAATGAGAAGCTGGTCAAGAAATTACCTGTTTTTATGGAACCAAAGAGTACAATATCGTGTTCACAAGAGGTATTTACATCCAGACAACTTCCGCACAACCTTTTATTTATAATGTGCTTTAATAATATTCAACAAACTACCTGTACCTTCAGTTCCTTTGGACCAAAACCCGAAATGAGTTTGTCAGCTTCTCGATGTTTGCCACACTTCCAGATCATCTCATCCTCCATGATATCATCACCTGACAATATTATCAAGTTCCCCATTATGTAATTTTCTCTATCATCATATAGTCTTTCCCTGTGCATCATTTAACACTATATCGTAATTAAATCTAAGTAAAGCACGCCGATTTACTTATTTATTTAGGCCGCGCCATAGCTTAAGCTGTTAGTCGCTGGCTTCTCATTGCGGCGTCCCGGGTTCGATCCCTCTGATCAAGTGGGATTTGTGGTGGACAAAGTGGAGCTGGGGCAGGTTTTCTCCGAGTACTTCGGTTTCCCCTGTCAATCTTCATTCCACCAATTGCTCCACAATCACCCTCACCTATCATCTGGGGCTGGTACAATAGGCCAGAAGTGGCCGCAGTACAAGGGACTTAGTCCCACCCCACTAGCAATAAACAATATTTATCTATTTATTTAACGATTCTGTAATGAATTCGGATTATATAACGTAGAATAATTGGATGATTAAAAATAACGAATTGAAAGAAAATGTGAAAGGAAGCGGTCGTTGCTTAACTTGGAGTACCATCTTAACCTTCGACTGGAGGGACTCAGGAGGACCATAAGTAGCTAGTTCCCCGGACGAAATTTGAAATGGACTCCTGCTGAGTAAAAGCAAGGGAAACCTTAACGCTTGAACAAAAGGATTTGGTCATTTAAATGAAGTATTGTTTTAAAAACTTGAAGATAATTGTGTTAAAACTACCGTGGCGCAACAACTGTACGCCTAATTGTGATGTCCTCCACAAAACAGACCAGTACATCGTATAAAGACGTACTTCTATGGAAGTGAGCGGATGGGTGTAGCGATAGTTGCTGAATTTGAATTCGGGGTATACACAATTCTCCATCTGAGTTCCTAGACAACGTGACTGAGGTTTTCCATGATATTACTTAATTTGTTCAGGCGAATAACAGGAGAGTAGTTACAGCAGGCCTTGGCCAAATTTTCCGAATTGCTATCTGTTCATCCTTCATGATCATCAAACAATCGTTTCCGAGGCTATATAATTTCTGCAGTTGAAAACGTGACATCAATTTAAGAATAATCCTGCATTCCTAAGTGTCAGTTTTGCTGTCATCTTCTGGTTTAGTTATTTACTTCAAAAGATATATATTCATGTATGCTGGTAATATAAACATGTGCACGCGCTCGCTGGATGTATCATGAAACATATTCCGTCTTATGCACTTAGATATTCCGGAGTCTTAATTCGTTATGGATATAAACGTGGTATAAACTAATTCATAATCGTAGCTTTGGGTTTTGTAAATAAGTTAAGAGAACAATATCCTTCAAGAATTAAAAGAAATTTCTCGTTCGAAAAATAAGTTCAGATATCCGTGGTTACGAATAAGATCTATCTTCTGGGATGCAGGGACGCGTAGTTCATTGAAAGTCAACAGATTCTTCGAAGGACAATACCGCCTTCATCATCAGGGTCTAAGAATAAGCCACGCAATTAACAAACATGAAGCAGGTAGTAAGCTTGACCAGCGACATGTTTCTGCAATTCACCTGTCGGAATTCAAGGGGTTACATGGCCTTATATCTCAGAGGACAAAACTCTTAACGGAATTTGTATTTTTATATTCACTCTAAAGGCGCGTCCACATTACTCATGCTCGTGCTCGCCAGGCTTGTGCTCGTCGAGAGACTCGTCTGGCTTTTACTTGTGCTCGTAAATCTTCGTCCACACTACTTCAGTTGCTCGCCAGGCTTCGGCGCGTGAGGATCCGTATATTTACTCGTAGTCTGTATAGGCTGTAGTCGTATTTTAATTTGATGGCTATAATTTGTAAATTAAATATTTAAAATTTGCTTGTCTCGTCACTTGTCATATCGTCCACATTACTTGCGAACATAGAGAGTCACACGAGCACGAGTAATGTGGACGCGCCTTAATACATTGACAAATATAGGCCTAAATTATACATTCTGCACTCAGGTAGGTTTTATGAGCATGAAAGTAGGGTAACCAAATGCCATTATAATTTTTATTGTAGACCTAATGTGAAATGCAGTAACTTAGTCCACTTTTGTGTTCATGTCATGCTACCAACCAGAGAATACTCGCGTGAATATTGGCCACAGAGAGGCTAGTCTGCATAAAGAAATCCTTTTTATGCAAGTCTGAATGAGAAATATGATTAAAGAAGAGAATACATCAAGGAAACGACAGGGACAGTATAAAATAAATGAAAACATTAGCGTTCGTTTAACCTCATTTTGTTTATTCCAGATTTTGTAGCTTATCGGTCAGTCAGGTAACCGGAGTTTTGTGAGGAGGGCCAGCTCAGATGAAACTTTCTTGTCATGAAGTAGGGCCCTGGGGGCGTAGAGACTGAAGATTTATAATTTTAAAATTATTTCATAACTACTTTACGATATTTTATGTTCTTATCTTCATCCTCTCCTCGTGGGTGCAAAATCTTAAATTAGATGCCTGTCCATATTCGAGCTCTCCTCTATATCACACTACAGGTGAAAACGTATTTCTCACAGGTTGAGACCGAGTCAACTTTTTACTGCGGCCACTGTATGACGTTTTGTATCAGTGACAGATGATAGATGATGATTGTGGGTAGCGAATTGGGAGAGGAAAACGAAATACTCGGAGAATACCTGCCCCAGCGTCATTTTGTCCACCACAAATCCTACATAATCTGACCTGGGCTCGAATCCCGACCTCCGAGCGACTAACAGCCTGAGCTATGACATGGCCACCAGGTGAAAACTTGGTACTGAATTAGAGTGAGTAGCTATTTTTAAGGACATTGGTCCTCTAATACAAAGAAATGCGACTGCGAGCGTCTGTTCTGGTTTCGCTGCAGGCCAAGATACATTTCGACCTCCACTTCCGAAAAGTTTTTGTTTGTTTTGTTAGTTCCTTGTTTTCACATTGAGTTGTTATGTAGAGCAGTTTCACGCAACGCAACGAATAGGCTCTCAGGGGGTCCTCAGTTTCACCCATTGCCTGTTTTCTTCATTTGGAAGGCTGGGTTTGTCTTTCCATTAGTAGGCGTGTCCAAAATAACTGGTTCACTGACAAAGAGGAATATCAAATGGTAAGTATTAAGTTACCAGCGAGCTGAATTGGGCCTCATGTTGACAAATGCCTCTAAGATCCTGGCGTATTTATAATAATAATACCACAGACCCTTTCATATGTAACTCTTCTCAGGAGTTAATGTGCTCTAACAGCCTTCCTGCCAGCCCTTAAGCTAAAACATGTCAACTCCCTGCAATGATATCCCTCTCGATCAGTAATTTAAGATTGTTTTATGGCTCATTTAATAGTTTTTCCAAGGCTACTTCTTGTGTCTATCCATATATATGTCGTAACAAATTCTGTTAAAACTTTCATTATCAGGGGCACTTCGACTTATGAACCAGCTTCAGTGCCAGTTGTATCTTTTATGTTTTGTTATCTACTCGGGTGATTTAATAGTTAAATATCTCTTTGGTCAACAATTACAGACGCTGTCAGCATTGGAGAATATTGTGGCGTATTCGCTCAAATCAAGAATTGTAGTCACAGCCGGCCATTACTAGGCAGCGGTCCGTAAACAACAGAAGAGGGCTGGAGTTCTCTGTGAAGCCCGTACCGACGACTGCGCAAGCAAAAATGGAATACGCCATGCCATCTGTAAGCAACATTTGCACTGCAACAGAGGAACTGTGTTTTCTGTGCGGTCAGTGCCTCAGCTAAATAATGAGTTGAGTTTAGCCTTGCGAGTTAGATAACCTCTGGGTTTGAGTTGCTGTGAGAATTTGGTAGCTGTGCCCGGGGACATTTCGGGAACCCGGAGAAAAGGGAATGTCTACATTGGAAGCCGCTACCAAACAACAGCTAGTGAAGACTTAACAGACTAAGAAGATCCAGTGTGTCCTATAGTGATCTGTGAAGTGTGTAGAACGGTGAGAACATAATCCGTACTTATAGATACAAGTTGTAAGATTTCAATACAGTCGAATTATAACAAACGTGGACGAAAGAGGTTGTGGTATTATTTGAAATACTACTACGGCAATTGTTTTTTTTTTTTTGGAGAACTGGATGAATATTACAACAAAACCTTAGTTGAGACAGTCGTAGTACTGCCAAAGATTCGAACCAGATATCTCCCGAATACAAGCTTGAGTGTATTACTCTGCTCATAATAAATAGGTTGAAAAGTGACACATGCAGAGCGATTTATATAATACCTACATATATTCTATCTATCTATCTATCTATCTATCTATCTATCTATCTATCTATCTATCTATCTATCTATCTATCTATCTGTCTGTCTGTCTATCCACGTATTTATCTGTCCCTCTATCTATCTATGGCTGTATAGCCCTTGTGCACTTTGGTCGCTTTCTCAGTTTCTTACTCTATACACAGTCGGTAAGACTCCTTGGACGGGGGATCAGCTGGCCGCAAGGCCTCTACCTAAACACAGAAAAAAACACACAGACATCCATGCCTTGGGTGAGAATCGAACCCATGATCCCAGTGCTCGAGAGGGAGAAGGCGATTTGTGCGTTAGGCAGCATGACCACTGTGACGGGAATGTAGTATATTCACGTTATGTATCATGTGAGCTCGCACAGAAGTCAGGAAGGGAGCTGAAAATTTGACAATATTTATGTTGCTTACTGTGTTGCAAAATTTGAAATTGTAACTAGGACCTGCGGTAGTCTCAGTTGCAACAGCGCTGAGATATCAGCCATGCAACGTGCAAGAGTCGCTCAAACCACCTTTGGTCATTAGAGATTTCGATTAGATCAACATCAGATACCCGTCCTGGACAAGACCTGTCCTGATATTCGTTTTACACGACCCCTTCTCTGATTGGCTACTCTCCGGTTTATGCGAAAATGACTACATTTTGGGAAGTAGTCCTGATGGTCTCATTTAAGAGAAAGTTACACCAGTTGACGGACGGAAGTGTTTTACTCATAATGCTGCAGCTCTGGATAAAGTAGAGCTGCGCTCAGTAGTGAGTCTGTTCACGTAGTCAACGCAGAACTCAGACATCACTGTCATGTAAAGGGAAATGCCATAACCAGTACCCACAGTGTCCGCTCGCTTGCCAGACACAGTATTTATAATCTTTAAGCCGTGATGTGTTAATTAAAGGAGTATTCTCTGACTCTAGTAGATTATAAAGTTAATCTCTACTGACTAAACTTTCAGTATACGATTTTATCCATCAATGAAGACATTAGTCACATGCTATTATTCGGCCGATTACAAGGATATTATGTGTAAAGGAAAATGATAGACTCTATTTAGAGATTAAACTTTTGTGCGTGTATGACAGCCAGCCAACCGAAAACGGAAATAAAGCGACCTCTAGAAGCTCTGTATATATAAATTATAGGTCTAGCTCAGAAACTGGGCCACGTTCAACAAGTATTGTCACAATATATTGTGTCCGTTTCTTATTATAATTAATTTGCTTATTCTGAAACCAGCCAAATGCCGGGCCGTAGATGAAGCCTCAAACTTAAACATCCGGGAATGTGATAATATGCTCTCTGTTATGGGATATGTGGCATATCTGGAGGCTGTGGTAAGCGAGTCTTTAGAAATGTTGGAATGGTGATTATCAAGGGAAAACCGAAAACCTTCGAAGTAAATCCTGTTGCAGTGCTATTTTGTTTGGAATGAATTCCACGTGAAGTAACCTGGGATTGAAATCGTGACTTCGCCTTGATATTTTAATTCATGTTGTTTATTTCAGAAATGGGAGAATGTTTGGTCATGAAAGGGATAGAGTTGTTGGACGTTGGGGAAAATACTGCATAATAAGGGCATGCATAACTTGAACTCGTCGCCAAATAATATTAGAAAGATGACACCAAGAATCATGTTATAAGCAGGGCATACAGCACGCATGAGAAATGACTGCGTATGGAGTTTTGGTGGGAAAACCAGAAAGAAAGAGACCAATATGAAGTCCTGAACGTAGTTTGGAGAATAATATTAAAATGCGTCTTTTTTTATTGCCAGTGGGGTGGGACTAAGTCCTTTGCACTGCGGCCACTTCTGGCCTATTGTACCAGCCCCAGATGATAGATGAGGGTGATTGTGGAGCAATTGGTGGAATGAAGATTGGCAGGGGAACCGAGGTACTCGGAGAAATCCTGCCGCAACGCCACTTTCTCCACCACAAATCCCACTTGACCAGACCCGGGATCGAACCCTAGCCGCCGCGGTGGGAAGCCAGCGACTAACCGCTTGAGATATGGCGCAGCGAAAATGCGTCTTAGGGAGATAGGATGGGGTGTTATATACTGGATTTATCTGACTCAGGATATGGACCATTGTTGGGCCCTTTTGAACTCTGGACTGGAACTTCCTGTTCCATAAAATGCTGGGAAATTCTTGCGTAGCTAAGTGACTGGTGGGCCCATGGAATCAGTGAATTAGGGTATATACATAGCACACTCTCAGCTTTAAGGCAAGCAATATCATTCGCTGTGTATTCATAAAAATGTATTTTATTGTGGCATATAGACCCATAACTGGGTAGAGCCCTCGAAATTGATAAGGAATACAGTCGTTCTTCCACAATAAGCGGATAAACTAATGTCCGTTTCTAAGCAACTGCTCGGTAAACGGGTTCCCGCGGCAAAGTATACGCATGTAACGGTCGAGGTACAGTTGAACTATAAAAATAGAAACGGTGTTCTCTATGTGATTCGCGCCGAATAGTTACAAGTAGGGTCAGTCGAGTTCCGGAGAGGAAATTGTCAGCAGTTCAGTTGAGTGAAGTGACACGAAGTAGCTGCTTGGTAAGTGAGTGAGTGAGTGAGTTCAGTTGTCAGTTGTCAGTTGTCAGTTGGAAGTCGGCCTGTGAAGAAAAGACTAAGAGGTTGATTTGAAATGGTGGCCAGATTGGGACCCAGTTAATTGTGGGTTGTTATTTGACAAGAGGTCTGCACGGGCGACTGAGACAAGAGGAACTGAGTGCGAGAAGCTGAAGAATTCCCACTGTGTTAGAAGCCGTTACCAGGAAGCGCTTAGTGGGGTTGGAAACAAGCCAAGGAACATAATGCAGCAATGAGTAATACACACATACCCAATAGGTGAAGCATACATCATCAACTAAGCATCAACGCAGAAATACAACAGTTTCGCAACCCACAACTGTTAACACCTGATGATCATTACTCTGGTTGAAACATTTATAAACTTCTAAAATTATTAGATTTTAATTAGTTTTCATAAATTGTTACACATAAGATTGTGAAACTAATCGATACTAAGCAGATTCTAATAGACTCTAATAGACTAGGTCAGTGAACTATAATGTGTAGTCCCGAATGGTGAACACAACTGGTCAGTAAATCCATTCGCTAATCCATAACCCCTCTATAGTCACACACTCCTATATCGTGCAATTATAAAGATAACATTATATTTTAATCCAGAATATATTTACTATATCCAAGAATGAGTGTACAGAAACAATATAGCCTGTGCGTTAGAAATAAGACAGGAGAATTGAAACATTTTACGGTACCTCTTCATCAGTATTACAGAAGATGAATTGCGCTGAAAGCGGCAGGGTACATTTGTCCCCTCCAGTTTCTGTTCTGAAGGATAGTATAGAGATGAGTCCAGTGCAGCAACGCACTGCCAACCATGGTCCCCTTTCCCAACAAAATCGTCCTTTAGATATACAGCAGGATGCATCTTCATCCTGAATAAACGCACGTACCTGAAACAACATTAAGATCACACAATGTTAATGGACATAAAAAATTCCGTTATCGACAGAATTACCCTAGAACCAACAGTAGTTTAATAGCCCGATTTCACTCAAGTGGTAGTAGAGCATTACACATAGACCAAGCTGTAGAAGTCTAAGCCATAGTATCTCACGTAATTTTTAATTTAATGAACCAATATCCTTAAAATTACCTGGTGAGAAACAAATTTTGAAAATAATTTATCAGCTGTGAAATAAACACAGTTTTCTGGCGATAAGCAGGCAGCGTGTTATCAGTTTCCTTCAAGACAGGGACACGTTAAATTGTGTGGACAATTAAGAGAGCTTTCCTTTAGTTTCCGGGTACGGACCTCGCCGGTGTATATTTGAAAATAAAAATTGTGACGTAGGGGAAGAAATGGAGACCCGAATATTTAGAGTGAGAAGTGATAATTGTGTTAATAAATGTGCTTAGCTGTCATATTGTGACATGGCAACCGAAAGCCGAAATACTGAAATTCCCCAAATTTGTCTGTGGAGTTTCGTATTCTTTATGGATCGCTGTAGAGAAGGAATGATTGACAAAAAAAAAGGATCATAAAGACCAAAGTAAAATACTAAACCAGAAACTCAGAATGTGAGATACACTGAAACATTCCGTAATTGCATCACTTCTCACAGAAGCTCTTATAAGATACAGGAAAGTTTTATCTGATATATGACATTCACACTATAAAACATATTGTGACGTACTGCCTGAAAGCGGACTATAAGACATCCATCGCTACGCAACGGGCAATGAGAAAACATACTACCGAGGAAACCCCGTGAAGAACACGAGAACCTAACACTGTGTTTTCACCTTTACAAAGAGGCTAGCAATATCTAAACAACGAATTGTTTCAGGCAGTATAAATTTATTACCGCGGCAACAAAGATTCGTTGCACAGCAGCGGGACAAAATAAACCCTTCGTCAAGATATTTTCTATTTAGCCCGGGTGCAGGATACAAGAATTCAACTTCGGCAAGAGACCAGTTAGTTCGTATCCGACAAGAGACCAGTAGAATTCGTATCCGACTAGAGCGAAGCAAGTTCATATCCAACAAGAGACCAGTCAGTTTAACTTCGACGACAGCTAAGTACAGTTGAGCTCCGAGCAGAACAGAAGACGCTTCACCGACATTAGCGTTGACAAAGTGTATAACATTGAAGTGGAAAAGTCCAAAGAGGTTATAAGTGCAAATAATTGTATTAGTGAATGTAAATTAGTGATTGTCCAATAAACATATCCATCCAAATCCTAGACCAACACAATTTATTGTCGCGTTGCCTAGGAAACACGCGACAATTTATTTAGTGTTGGTTAGTCATACGAGATCGCTTGACAAACCAATATTATTGTCAGGAGTAATAGCTGAAGTTGTTAACCTGTGCATAGGATTGGATCGTTCTGCCTCCTTCAGCCGTGTCTGTGTCTTTCTTTTTCTCTCAGTAACCGTCTTCACCCGTTCATATTTTGTGCGCTTACTCTACTACAAACACTGACCTGCTTACACTAATTATATACTGATAACATCTACGGAATACTAACCTCACCTCAAACATTTCGTGCTTTAAAGTACAGAATTCCCACAAACTATCTAAGGAAGTATTTATGTGAAAAAATGGTTAGAGGAACTGTCACGATAACTGACGTTTGATCTAATCTCCAACGTATGCTCTCTGGTGTCAGTCTCTTGAACTACTACATCACACACAAAAGTAGCAGCGCAGCAATGCAGCAAGGGTAACTTCGGCTTCTTGTTTACAGAATCTCATCATGACAGCGTTAGGAGACTTGAAGTGATGCAGCGCAAACCTGTTTTTCCTGACCCACTTTTACAAGTTCCACCAGTGGCAGATGAAAGATACTAATTACTTAATTTTACTGTCATGTTTCACATGTGACTGGGTATGAATTAGTCCTGAAGTGATTTACTAACACATAGAGACTGCAGTGCAGGATGATACGTATACTTCCTCAACTGTAATACAAATATCAGAGTTACATCTCTTAAAGACCCTTTAGGTTCAATTAACAAATGTCTGATATACAAGCACTCTGTAATTGTTTAATTGAAAATCACACAACGTCATGACGAATTATTTACAAAGTTGTGGATCAACAGTTCCAACAAGAGAAGATCTCAATGATGTGGTTAGCAGTACTGATTTATAATTTTTAAGGCCTGACTTCGAATTGAGGTCTCTAAATTCGTTACTAGGACATATGTGTCATTTTTCGGAATCCCTACGGGAACGTTGTAGCCTGGTAATCTGAAAAACAAGCTACTATCGCACCGTTTAATTTACCCTTCTCTTCACCAGGCAATTTCACCTTGCCACTCACCGCTGTATAAACTTAACTTACCCACTTCAAAAACTTTACTAAAAAGCCCAACAATCAAGAAATTACGATAGAAAACTCTTGTTATGGTTTCATACTATACATCCTGTTGTGTGTCATTCAAGCAAAGATGCATATATAAATGGGACAGTCAACACAACAAATTACTGGAACAGAGATGGAATAAATATTACAGTACCAACATTTGTTTATTGTTGCAGATGTTAGTGCTACGTGGTTCGACCCTTATTTAGGTCATCTTCAGGCACATATGAAGAAACAATGGTAAGTTTCCGAATATGTTAACGCACTAATATCTAGGACAATAAAGGAATGTTTATACTGTCTCGGTTTTAATAACTTGTTGTGTTGACTGTCTCATTTATATATTTTTTCTTGTTAACCTGTTAAGGGGACGGTAGCTCATATGTGTTCTATAGGAAAAACATAGTTGTTTAACAACTGACCTTTTAATTGAAACATAGGCATTAGATTATTGTGGGCTAATGCTCCTTAAACACTGTGAGATCCGCCAGTAATGACACTTTATAAAGTCAATATTTCCTTCAAATATTTAATTAGCAATACTGTAACTTTTTCAGTGATTTTTGTATCATCAATACAACTCAAATATATTGCCTTTATTTTCTTCATCGGGTTACGTTACGCGTATGCCCCAACTGTTCACACAAAAATGTTAATAAAGTTAAGAGAATTAACTGAAAATTAATAGAAGTTTTAATTTCAATTTTTTATTTTTTGTTTTACAGACCGTCAACACAGACATTGAAACTTTCGCGCTTGTTGAATGTGTTCTTCTACATTTGGGGCAAAATTGTGTACAATAAAATATTTAAAAATTTAATTTACAATTCTGAAATGTAATAAGTAAGACAGATACACCCACATTACTACGTAAGGATTTCTGTCATGACGATCTGCTACTTGTTATTCTCAGCAATAATTAAAACACTTTCTGACGTAAGGATGTTCATCTCGGAGCGTCACTCAAACTAAAACTAACATTTTCTGCAATGTAAAACTACCTAACGGAGGATTAGGACAACTTAGGATGCATTTCGGTACCCCGGCTACGTAAGGAATTATACAGAGTTACTACAAATGATTCATTCAATTTCAAAACACTATATTTTCCAAAATAATACACATACAAATATGACTATAAATGAAAGGAACCGAAAAATGACGACGTTTTCATCGTGATACACCAGTTGGCAGCATGAGTGCAGTGCCTCACAAAATGTCTACGAAGCTGGAAAAGAGTTTCTGTGTGTTGAAATATGCGAGATGTTCTCTGTTATTGCAGTGCAGCGTGCATTCAGAGCAGAGCACAGAAACGAACCGCCATGTAAACAGAGCATTCTGCTGTGGTATCGGCAGTATAAGGATACTGGTTGTCTGTGTAAACGGAAAAGCACGAGGCGACCAATATATTGTTTAAAAGAGAATGAATCATTTATAGTAGCCCTGTATAACGGAGGCTGTGGACATCTCTAGTATGCCATTATGTATTAATTTCGACACCTGAGTTACGTAAGACT
The DNA here is from genome assembly GCF_002891405.2 of Cryptotermes secundus. NCBI lineage: Eukaryota > Metazoa > Arthropoda > Insecta > Blattodea > Kalotermitidae > Cryptotermes > Cryptotermes secundus. Next base: position 725,067 of record NW_019738985.1, read on the forward strand.
TTATTATATCTATTGCGGACATCTCGCATGGCGTCCAGTGTTTGTTCGTAAACTCAGTTGCGTAAGATATAATGAATACTTTCGGGTATTCGCAGGACGAGGTTCAGTTTTGATATAGGAAGAAATTGTTGGCAGGTATCAGTGGAACGAGCCAGTATTCAAACCTCACCGTAAGATACCATTCACGCCACTGACGGTGCAGACGGTCACAGAATTATTCCTTCTCTAACTCTTGCCCAGGTGCAGGAATAATAACCGAATTTCGTCTTCTTGTTGCAACCGTTTTTGGTTTCTGAAAACACAGCAAAAAATTTGGAACACCCTGATTTATTTCATTTGGTTGTACCTTCCTTAGTGGGAGGACAGATTAACTAGGGCATACAAGCTATTTTTTGCCTCTTCAAGCAGATAACAAAAGAGTAATCGCTCTGTAAGAATGCTTTGTTGTTTCTTTTTATTTTGATAGTATATATTTGCCATGAATTACTGCGTTACTTTGGTGACATCGATAAATGTTTTCGCAATCTCAGTATTCCTTTTGCTATCGCTGTGGTCCATCAGCCCGCCCTCCTATCACTCCTATCTCCTCCTCTCGCAATTCCAAAGTTGTACTAAAGGAAAGAGAACAATAATAATGAAGATAAAGAGAACAGATGTACCACCTGTGGCTCACGGACGTCCTGTTGTGTACGTGGCGAATTGGTGATGACAGATTTTCACTGGTCGCATCACGATTTTGAAGGCTAGACGCACGCCAAGTAAAGAAAACCAAGAGCCGTTACTTTATATGCCCAGCGAACACAAGTTTTCAGATGTGACTCCTGACATGCCCAGGAACGGAATGAAATTCAATGATTATTTGTAGTTATGATTAGTGAATATCCCATAAATCGATTCGCCAATTCAAACCCGTGACTAAAATCACTAATACACGTGACCATATGTTAAGAGTTCCTGTGAATATTCCAATATATTTATAACTCAGAATATGTATGAATATGTTATTCTTAAGTGTCAGCTCTTACGTCCATTCATTAGTCACTATATATTAATCGAAGAAACCTAAATAATTACTATTTATTTTCAACAGTGCTAGAACATTTTTACGTGTCCTTCTTTTCATTTTGTTCCTATATATCATTCATTGCGACGAATTATATTTTCCGACACTACGTTCATGTATATGTTTATCAATAATTCTAGAGTCCTTTGTTGGGCCCTGGCCTCGTCTCTATTTTCGTAACCTTTTCTACACACACGACAGGATTTCTTTGACGAGTGATCAGCCCTATCGCAAGGCCTACACATAGGACAGCACAAATACAGAATAAACGCACATACAAAAAATCAATGCATTTGGTGGCTTCGAAACCACGATCCCAGTGTTCAAGTGAGTGAAGACACTTCATGCCTTAAACTGCGTTCACTGTGATTGGCTCTGGTACTAAATACCTGGCGATAAGACCAGTATACTTTAGTATAACACTCGATCACTTTATGAAGTTCATGGACGTCAGAAATTTTGTGAATTTACTATTACTTTTGTACAAAAAGCGAGAAATTATCTGTTTCCGGTTACCGGCGAGATTTGCTAATAGGTTAATTACTTCCATTTCTTCAGGCCAGATATTTTATCCACATCCTCAGCTAGGCGAACAAGAAGCATGTCATGACTGCGTGTTGCGTTTATTTCTTTGAGAGTTTACGGCTCGTTACTTGGTTCCTTTCGGAAGGTTAGAAACCTGCGTGTTTTACAAGCCTGATATTAACATTAGTTCCATATCATAAACGCGTTAATTCACCAAACTATAACTTTGCATGCCCCTTGATCCAGGAGGCCTGCTCTATATCTTCTACCGATTTCAAATCAAATTTTTAAAATTTATATTATATAAAATTATATTTAAATAACCACGACCAAATTTGATATCAATTTTTGATGATTCCAATATGGATTTCCAAAATAGATCGGTTGATTTTCTTTTTTCCCCATTTTCACTGCTCGTCACAATCGAATGAACCAGACGGAGCTGACAAAATAGAACTAATTATCTGTTCTTACTTCAAACCTTTGGTGGGCCTCTGACTTTTAAGGCAGGAATCCGTTGCACATGGACCGAGAAATTTANATGGATGGATGGATGGATGGATGGATGGATGGATGGATGGATGGATGGATGGATGGATGGATGGATGGATGGATGGATGGATGGATGGATGGATGGATGGATGGATGGATGGATGGATGGATGGATGGATGGATGGATGGATGGATGGATGGATGGATGGATGGATGGATGGATGGATGGATGGATGGATGGATGGATGGATGGATGGATGGATGGATGGATGGATGGATGGATGGATGGATGGATGGATGGATGGATGGATGGATGGATGGATGGATGGATGGATGGATGGATGGATGGATGGATGGATGGATGGATGGATGGATGGATGGATGGATGGATGGATGGATGGATGGATGGATGGATGGATGGATGGATGGATGGATGGATGGATGGATGGATGGATGGATGGATGGATGGATGGATGGATGGATGGATGGATGGATGGATGGATGGATGGATGGATGGATGGATGGATGGATGGATGGATGGATGGATGGATGGATGGATGGATGGATGGATGGATGGATGGATGGATGGATGGATGGATGGATGGATGGATGGATGGATGGATGGATGGATGGATGGATGGATGGATGGATGGATGGATGGATGGATGGATGGATGGATGGATGGATGGATGGATGGATGGATGGATGGATGGATGGATGGATGGATGGATGGATGGATGGATGGATGGATGGATGGATGGATGGATGGATGGATGGATGGATGGATGGATGGATGGATGGATGGATGGATGGATGGATGGATGGATGGATGGATACCCTTTGCCATTCACAAAGTCAGGGCGATTACTGTTGCTGTACCATTATGCACGACGCCTGCGGAGTACTGAACAATTCATAAGAGGATACAACACACAAGTCGGTACCCTAGAAGACGCTTTTAGGCTTGTAGCAAGCATGACCTAAGCTACACCGCTACAGAAACGTAGAGTGGAAGCAAACTGGCAGGAAGCTTGTTGTGGCCTTTCGTGTGTAAGGTCTCACGTTTCCTAAAGAAACAGTACGAAACGTTTCGCAGGAAGGCTTTGCCTCCATCTGCAGGATATATGGGTGCTCTTCTATTTTATATTCAGGATGGAGGGAGAACTTTCGTCTGAATATTTGATACCTCTTTGCATAATAACAGTGATCTCCGTTTTCAGAGCCGTGAAAACATCAAATCTCACATAGGATTACATAAATCGAGGAGTTCTTACGGGTTAGAAGAAGTGGAGGGATAATTATGAAACGTAACCATGTTAAGAGACAGGGAAGAGAGAAGCAAGCAATGACTGATAACCGTTTCATATGTCTTGGAATGCAGAGTCAATACAACTCTTTCTTGTAAGCAGTAGAATAGCTTTATGTCTAGCTAACATTGTGCAAACACTTACGTTAAAATCAATTACAGATTAACTACCTTAAAATTATTATTTAGGGAAGAGAGGAAAATTATTTAATAGTAAATTAGGGAGAATATTAATTTCGTGAAATACTTCTTAATATTCAGAAATTACGTTATCACCAACCAGTTCACTTTGTAATAGGCTGGAATGAAAGTAGGGAAACAAATTTTCAAATTCCTTTTGTATGGATGTAAAACATGGTTCCTGACTTTAAGGAGAGTGTTTAAATTATAAGTATTAAAACAGTGTGCATATGACAATTTTGAAACCAAAATAATTAAATAATTTACAGATTTAATTTATGTAACGAGAATTCGACGGTTTACACAGAACTCCTGTTCTTGTTATGTCTGTGAACGCTAGTAGACTGGGCATGTTAACAGGATGAGGGTACAGTCTACAGCTCCTGGATCTGTAAACTGCTTGGCTGGGGATTTCAGAATTATTATTCTTATTCTGAGATTATCACAATCGCGAGCAGTTGGATGATGCAGTCTAACGTTGCTGCCTACATCGGAGGCTATTCCCGTCTTTTCAGATTTTTCTACTAAAGTGGGAACACTGTGCTTTATGAGCAACAGACTCACTCGATAGTTCCTGTCCACAATTTTTCTAGAAAACCGAAGATTTTATGTTTGTCTTCAGTATATTCTTAATAATGCTTTTACATATTGCGGAATTTACTGCATGGCACATCTTAAAAACGTGAATAACACAATACCTTGCCCGTTGTTACGAACCGTTCCATCAGATCCATTCAATGTACTCTGCAGCTTCCATATTGATAATGCGCTATTTATATTGTAACATGTTTCGAGTAGGTACTTCCCTTCCTTCAGGTGTTCGTCTTCCGATCGGTACCTCCGCCCTTCTTTCGTTCTGATGTTCGACTTCTTCCATCCGCCCTGCTTCTTCCAGAGAGTTCGATAAAGGAAAACTGAACTGTGGGAGATGGTGTCTGGTATCCGGTCCGCATAAGGTCTATATAAGGGGGTTGAATGCATCTTCCGACACAGTTGATATCCAGCCACTGCCAAGGACAGCCGAGAGTTCGCAGCAAGAAGGCAGTAGAAGTATTGATAGTAGTGATAGTAGTTGTATTCCTGGCCCTTAAGTAAGTACGAATGAATGAGTTCAATAAATAATCGTTGAATCCGAAGGCCATTTGAAGTTATTTGTTCCGCTGCGTATCCAACATGCAACAATATGATTTTAAAAGTGTGAGATTATAAATATTTGCTTTACACTTTTCGCAACCAAATTTATGGTTCCTAAGTCACGTGTATCTGTAATATTATTTATAGGAAAATATCCTAAAACAAAGGGAGAGAAGTTGCTTGTAATAGCTGCCATCTTTGCTCTTCTCTCAGAAATCATTCATCCTCCTTCCATCACTAGCCATGGAGCAAAATGAGATTCTATTATTTTAAAAGGTTATGTTATAATTCCTCTAACCGACCGTAGCCACCTATGGTTCAAGTCACTACAAACTTAATACCTGTAATAATTTCTCATTTATAAACACTTTTATCTTTGCAAACCGAAGCTAAAATTAGGGAAAATAACAACTTATTATGTGCTCAAAACACAATAATTTCTTAGACAAGATGATTGTTCTCTCATCTCTTGACAAAGGACACTCCACTTGGATGCATACAGCAAACTCTAAATTAGGGACCGCCAATTAGTGTAGGTCCTAATGTAATTTCTGTACGATGTATGTTCATACATCTGCCTTCCTATAACCGGTTTCTTTCCACGGTAGAAATAATAACCTAAATTACTAACTTAATTTTTATGTACCCTTCTAAAGTCTTATGTATGATTCCTACCCATCTACGTTCAGTGAAAAGATATGCCTGAATGCATAGTTTAGGAAAACAATAAATAATTTTCCTTGTGGACGATATTAAAATACGGAACAATGATTAGCAAAATACCTGTTTTATTCTGCTTAGAATCTGAGCAAAAAAATGCTTTAAATTTTATAAGAATCTAGTATTGGAGGTCTATAGAAACCCTTCTAGGGCAACATTAACTCTGGCCCATAGAGGCCCAATATAACCAATCGTGCTCATAGCAGACTGTTGTGTAAATGCGTTTGAAGCATAAGGCGCGTGTTCAATAAAAAGTGCCAGAATAGTGTTCCATATCTCTGGTCATAATAAGAATTGGCAGCTTTACGATTCTGTGGCTGGGGATCTGGTGCTGATCCACATGAATGGGCAGTAATTAACATCAAGGCCCTTGAAGTAGTCAAATTCCCAAATGAAGTATTTGTATGATATGAATTCTATAAATGGAAGCTCTAGTATATTAATTCGTCTGAAATCTTTCTACAGCCGACTTCCTCTCTGTGATCCATGTCTGTGGTACAGTTTTACGCACTGAACAAATTATTTGAAATAGAAAAGAAATTACGGAATTTCGAGGTCCGAATAACGGAATGTAGTATTACACAGCTAATTACGAGGTCATTATGAAAAGGATAAATGCACAGTGACTAGATCTATCTCGCCGTGATTTCACCAGGGTGTATCCATCTCCGTAATAATGAAAGTTGGGTGAGATGTTAGAAGAAATATAAATCGATTACAAGTAAAACTATCTTTAAAATATATATATATATCAATANGGGTGATCAGCTCGTCGCAAGGCCTCTACCTGTACACAAACACAGAAAAACGCACGCACACAAACTAAATATCCATGCCTTGAGTGGGATTCGAACCCACGATCCCGGTTTCCAAGCGAGCGAAAGCAGTACATGCCTTAGACCGCTCGGCTACCGTGACCGGCGATTGCTCTTCTACTGTATGAAAATTATAATTGGTGATTCCGTTTTTGTCTCGTTTCAGGCTCTTGGGACCATACATGTGTACACAGTTATGTTTCAAAGAATATTTTCACATTGATTGCGACAGGATTTACATAACCAACACACGTATCAGTAACAAAACAAAGTGCGCTTAAAAATGGGCTCCAGATTTTCGTTTCTGAGATAAAAATTTCATACTAATTTTGACGTCTTTGTCCTGTACCATAAGAACAATACACTTTGTCGTCGACTTACGACCAGCCGCACTTACGACCACAAAAAATGAAAAATAAAAGGTGATAAAATGTAATTTTTTTTAAAAATAAATTATAAAAATGATAAATGATTATAAAGGTTTAAAAACACTGTTAATAAATATATGGCCGACATACGACCAGATCGACTTACGACCTGTCAGTCAGAACGGAAGTCGGTCCTAAGTCGACGACCAAGTGTACTACAGATTCATAGCTCCTCAGAGTAACTGGGACCCCAGTATCCATAATTCAGGAATGTCAGTGTTTGTTTTGCTCTATGGATTGCTTCGTAACGATTTCATGTTGCATAAACTTCTTTTTATACACACCGTATAAGTAAGCTGAATGAGACAGGTATTAATCGAGATTAATTAACGGCCTTGGCGATTCGTTGCGCTGTACCACGCGACACCCTCTATCCACTAAATTTGGCACTAATTTCGCCGAAAAGCTGCGGTCGCTCGGTCGGTATAATTCGCTTGCGGGCTCAAGCCACAGAGTTTTTTTTTATTAGTCAGGATTTAATTTTAATTGCTTCTCAATATTACAGAAATACGATCCAAGAATTTTTTACTAACATTGCACCCACATGCTTCCAAACACAAAGCAAGAATTTTATTGAAATCAGCGATTTCGTTTCAACAGATTTATTTCTAACGTCACAATATAATTACTCTTTGGAGATAAAGTAGTCCTTATTTTGCAGCACAATTTGTGCATTAAGAAAGTCAAAAGTTAGTTCCAAATATGAAAAAATTGGCCTTTATACAAACTAACTCTACAACTACATTCCACAGAGGGAAACTTATTGGCATTTTAATAGTTTTTCATGTGGCCAAAAATTTATATATAACGCGAAGTTTCATTGCGGAGTTCACAAAAGTCAATCACTGGATCATATCATGCGCCAGATGAATACAGATATTTTCATATCTCAATTTTTAACATCGATTTTGAAGTTACCATCCTTCTTGTGTTTTGTTCTCCAAAACTGTTTCTCCTCTTGTCACTTGTCTCAGCCATCAAATCCTCTTTAATTTAATGAACCTAATATTTTGGCTAAGAATACAAATTACTAAGCTTGTTACATAAGTTTCTCTATCTTCCGTTTAATTTCCTCTCTTACTATAAAATAATCTAAAACCGCTAATCTTTCAACTATAAAATATATGGAATTCTAAACTGACACAGACCACAAGACTAAATATCAATTTACATATACCTAGTAAGAAACCTCTTCAACCAACCAGCCATAGAAAGAAGACTAAATATAATGTGGTAAGAGGATCTCATTAGATAAGCACCAGAGAATCATCGAAGGATAATTTTTTTCCCGTGGCGCTACAACCCAAATTTGGGCCTAGGCCTACCTCCATAAAACTCTCCGTTTCACTTCGGTTTACTATATCTTACACATTAGGTAGGACTCCTTGGGCGAGTGATCAGCTCGTCGCAAAGCCTCTACGTGTAGACAAACACAGAAAAATGCACACAAACATCCATGCCCTGAGTGGAATTGAACCCACGATCCCGGCTTCCGAGCGAGCGAAGACAATCGAAGGATAATACCTGCTTCAATATTACACACACTAATCCCTTTTACTAATTACTCTGTTTATGTATTGTGACATGTTGCGCAACGGAGGACCCCTACTGTAGATTGTAAAATTATTTATAACACAAAAATCTGAAAAAAAGACATATACCTGAAATGTGTAGTAAGGAAAGAAAAAACTTAACCACTTATCTTATTATCCGCAATGGAGCAAGACGGACATTAATATTATTCTGAAGTAAGTCATGGATTAACTATCAATTTCCTACTGCTACATATATTTTCTAATCAGTTTTACTGCGTCGTCAGCCCTGCTGACCATGACTGTCTTTCGATATCGGTTCTGCCTCATTTCCAGAATCATTGTACTTTATTCCTAACACGTTTGTCCCAGTGTAACTAATCACACTTTCAACGCTCTTAGTTAACTTCCGTAATATTCGTCGCAAGTGAGACTAACGTCAATCAGTGTAATCTACAGCGCGTCAGAAACCCTACTCAGATCCTCGCTTATCCATATTTAATGACAGAGCAACGTAACTGAGGCCCATTGCCGACATACACGTATACAGCTCGACTCTGGGTCGTGAAAGAGGCTGATTTGCCTCAGGTTTCCGTATCTTTCATCAGTCAGCCCAGGCGAAAGCTGGGGTATAGTGCCGAAACAGATAAAGACCGCCCCCTCCAGCACATTTCAGAATTCATTATTCATAGCCGTCTTCATCTCTAGGTCTGTCTTATGCATCATGTGAAGATAGTATATTCAGGGAGTTGTTAAGCGTCCTACCAATAAATTAGACGCTATAATGAATGAGAGAAGTGTGAACAGAATACGAAATTGTCCAACGCTCCTCGTTTTGTTGATGCATAATGTTTTAGTACTGTTGCTTATTTCCAAATATTTTTTCCTTGGCACTACAGCCCCTGTGGGCCTAGGCCTACCTCCATGAAACTCTCCATTTCACTTCGGTTTACTAGATCTTACACATTCGGTACGACTCCTTGGGCGATTGATCAGCTCGTCGCAAGGCCTGTACCTGTAGACAAACACAGAAAAACGCACACAAACATCCATGCCCTGAGTGGGATTCGAACCCACGATCCCGGCTTCCTAGCGATCGAAGACGATGCATGCCTTAGACCGCTCGGCTACCGTGACCGGCACATCTAAATAATTACTAACAATTATAATTTATAGGTTCTGTTTTGTTCTCAAAACAGACGCAAATGACGTACGCATACTGTAAGGACCTTGAAGCACAACGCAAGAAATGCCTCTTAGGACAACACTGTCGACTTTAAATACCACATTCAATATTCCAACTTTTAATAGATGAATTAAACCTACTGAGGGGTTCGGGTTTGATACTTGGTCTCTCGCCGTAAAGGAGATATAGAGAGTGAGGCTGCTGTGGAGATTATTTGGAAGCAAGAGAGACGGGGAACCGTGATGTGGAAAATTGCATAACGAGGATCTTCATACTTTCTACTAACCATAAAATAACTTCAGTATGATAAGATCACGTGGATGTGTCGGACGGGACACGTAAAGAGGACAGAATATGATAAATGCATGTTTAATTACAGTAGGAAGACCTGACGCCGATCCCAGTGGCCGCGCGGTCTAACGCATGAATTGTCTTGGCCCCCTCGAACACTTGGATCATGGGTTCGAATCCCACTCAAGGCATGGATATTTGTGTGCGTTTATTCTATGTTTGTGCTACCCTGCATGCAGATGGCGGCATTGCGAAGGGCTGATTCCCCGTCCAAAGGGTCGTACCGACTGTGTGCAGGAACAAGAAACTAAAACAGCGGCCAAGGCCCAAGAAAGATAGATAGATAGACAGACCTGATATGAAGAAGCCATGGCAGATACAGGCTTACATTTAAAGGTAATAGTAACAGGAATATTAGGCCGCGCCATAGCTCAAGCGGTTAGTCGCTGGCTTCCCGCCGTGGCGGCCCGAGTTCGAGCCCGGGTCTGGTCAAGTGGGATTTGTGGTGAACATAGTGGCGCTAGGGCAGGTTTTCTCCAAGTACTTCGGTTTCCCCTGCGAATCTTCATTCCACCAATTGCTCCACAATCACCCTCACCTATCATCTGGAGCTGGTACAATAGGCCAGAAGTGACCGCAGTATAAGGAACTAAGACCCACGCTTCTAGCAATAAAAAACAGGAATATTATCTACATAGGGAGGAAAGTGTGGAATTAATTCAGTTGCTACAGCCTCTTGTAAAATTAACATTCGAACGTCGAGTTCCACAAAAGGAGGGAATATCTTGGCCAAATGTGCGACAACAGGTTGATAAACATGAATTTACGCCAGTGCGTTAATCATTAAGATCTGAATTCTCCTGAAAACATTTCAATATATCTCGAAATTGGAAGCTATGTGCCTCTACTGCGTTATACTGGTAGTTTCAACAAGGAGCTGGGAGCAAAAGGAAAAAAGAAAATTATTCCGCTACAAAAATCAGACACTTAATACAGTTTAAGGTAATAATTGTTGTTTATTGAGAGAACCACATGAAACACACAAATACACTCTGTAAGCATAATGAGTTTTAGCATGTTAAAGCAAGTGGTCAGATTTCCTGCCTACAGATCCAGAGGTCCCTGGTTCAATCCCTGGCGCTACCAGATTTTCTGAGTAGCGGGTCTGGAACGGGGTCTACTCAGACTCGTGAGGATAATTGAGGAGCTATTTCAAGGAAATAGCGGCTTCGGACTAGAAAACCGATAACGGCCGTGGGGATCCGTTGCTCTGACCACGTGACACCCTTTCTCCGAAAAATTTGCCAGTATCTTCGCCGACAAGCGGCGGTCGCTCGGTCGGTATAGTTCACTTGCGGAGGAGAGGCCACGGAGTTTGTTTTTTAAGCAAGTGGTACATACAGAATCATGGGACCACGGTTGAACATGTTTTCGCAAGTTAGCCTCTTTTGTTCATATCCTGTAATACCAGTCAGTTACATAAGTGGACTACATTGAGCCTCAAATTTGGATAATTAGTTTCCGCAGACAGAGGGAATTAAAGCGTTATGTTTCGTGGGTGTCACTCGCCTGGAACGCTTAACTGGTGAACCGGCTTATTGCGAATTACACCGCGAGTCTGACGGCTGTCACAAAGCAAAGAACAAGAGAGAGGCTAACTATAGAGAATTTAAACTTATCGCTGTCACTGAGCAACACGCTGTGTATGTTTGCAGTCGGCTTCGATGCAATGCGTCATACACACTGTATTTCAGGGTTTGGTCAAGGTCGGTTTTTAGTTCCGCGTCCGGGGTGCCTCACTTCTCGGAAAAAAGGACAAGACCCCTTTGCCCACCATTTTCATCTCATCATGCACACATACAACTCTTCTCTGTGTGGCCTAGGATACTTAAATACAGTTGATAGATAAAAATAGGAGAGGGCGTGTGTGGTAAAAGGAAAAATTCAACATTTACGGGGAATCAAACTCAGCAGTCAAATGCTGAATAATGCAATCGAAGGAAAGAATTATTTTAAACGGTATCAGAAACGGCAACCGGCCACAGTGGCCGCCCGGTCTAAGGTATGAACCGTCTTCTCTCGCTCCAACACTGGGATCGTGGATTCAAATCCCACTTGAGGTATGGATGTTTTTGTGTACGTTTATTTTGCGTTTGGGTTATCCTGTGTGTAGGTAGCCATACGACTGGCTTATCCCCCGTCCAATGAGTCCTACCTACTGTGTATGTATTAAGAACCTGAAAAAGCGGCCAAAATTCACAAGGATTGTAGAACCATAGATAGATCAGAAACACCAAGAACAAAAAAATAAAGGCGAGATTTGCATAAATTTTAAAAACCTAAGGATTTTTTCTTTTTTGATTCCACGAAATCCTGGGAATTTCTTGAAAAGTTGTGCAGCTATTAAATTCTCAAGATGAAGACAGCCACATAGAGTTGGGCAGTTAAGAATTTCCTTGTCAGAACCAAATTAATAACCTACTCCTTCAAACTATTTAGTAAGCCCACAGCGGTGTCTGTTGAAGCCAATGTATTAGTAATATTTTTCTTTAATCTCGCAATATTTTAAGTTTTAAGTTGACCTGATATGTGGGAAAATTGAACCTTGGTTGTAAAATATAAAATATATTTAAAAATTTTAATTAATTGTCCTTGGAGAGAGATGTACCTAGTGGATGGGTCTTATCCACTGGTCATTTGCCCCGTGCCATAGCTCAGGCGGTTAGTCGCCTGCTTCCCACCGCGACGGCCCGTGTTCGAGCACAGGTCAGATCATATGGGACTTTTGGTAGACAAAGTGAATTTGGGGCAGGTTTTCTCTGAGTACTTCGGTTTCTCCCGTCAATTCTCATTCCACCTATTGTACACACTCATCGTCTATAAACCGGGGCTGGTACAAGAGGTCAGTTAGTGGACGAAGTATCAAGTGCACTCAGTATCAACCGCCATTGGTCATTTATCTCACGTTTCATTAATATACACAGCAATTAACATGGCTAAAGCAGTGCCAAATTTACCCAGGTTCCTTTGATATTCAACGAATTTCACCAGATATTAAGGAACTGAATTTTAACAAAATAAGGAAAAGAAGAAAGCAGTCTTCTGGGATTTGGCACCGTGTATATGTGGTGTTAACCGACGTTTCGGAGGAACGTATCGCCCCCATCTTCAGGGTAGAAGAAAAAATATAAGAATTCTGCAAGCGACAACACCGTGAGAAACGGTAAAGCAGACTGGGGAGTATAAGAATTCTGCAAGCGACAACACCGTGAGGTTCCTCCGAAACGTCGGTTAACACCACATATACACGGTGCCAAATCCCAGAAGACTGCTTTCTTCATAGTCACCGCCGTGAAAGCCTCAAATCTTACAAGGAAAAGAGTAATTTATAATTCTTGTTTCAATTTTGGCTATTCATTTACAAGATACATTAGGAAGTTCAGAATCATAGCTCCAATTTGATTAGAGGCTGAGAATACTTGCGCTCATTTCAATTGAATAATGCAAAAATTTCTGGAAGAACTGACAGACGGTTCCCAAGTGTGGTCAAGTCTCTTAGGGGGCATCTTTCTTCAAAACAAGAACATATAACTTTATATCAAATATGAGAAACCTTGAGAAAAGTATTTGATATTAGCTTTGTGCGTCAGCAAAACTGACGGCACGGGGAAGAGTATTTGGTTGAGGCAGTATGCTATAAGCATGGAGGTAGCGGATTCGATTCCCGATGAGGTCACTGGATTTTTCAATTGACCTAATCCTTCCAGCCGCACTATGACCCTGATATCGAATCAACCTCTAACAGAAATGAGTACCAGGACTCTTCTTCAGGGTAAAGCGCGGCCGGCGCGTAAGGCTGACAACCTCACTGCCATCTGTGAGCCGATTGTTTAGATAAAGTGGCAGCCTCGGCTCTACAATCCTATGCGCCTTAACGGCCTATTAAAGGGATAACTATTCCTTTATTGCCAACCAAAATACCAGCTCTTATGTTTTACAAATACACAAAATAATACACAGACTTTCAAACTTGTCTCTACAACAGCGATACATAAAATTAAAGAATATACTGTATACCTTAGCACGCCCATCCGTGTATAATTTTAGGCATGTGTTACTTGTCTTTATTGCCCATTCTTGGTATGCATCTATTTCCACTTTTCCCTTCCTCACAAGTCGTAAAGTTACGCTCGTTACGGAACAAAGTCAAGAAGAGTCGGAGCATCCTGGGTAAAAATTTATGAGAGCGTAATTATTTTAGAGCAAGTTTCTAAATATTAAGATCACAAACAACACCACACGTAATGTAAAGCAGGTTTCATGACGCGTCAGGACAGGAAGCGGAAATGACAATATTTAATGTTTACTATGCGAATTGAGGGACGCTTTGCGTGCTGTTGTTTCGTTGGTCATGATTTCTTAGTGTGTGAGTTAACGATTGTGTTCACGTCTTATTTACAAGTCTTAAAACTGTCACAGCAGACTTTGTAGCTTCAGTGTCCAGGCTTCAGGGTCTGTAACAATTACTTGCCACGTGCTTGTAGCTAGAGACAGTTTGGATTGAAAATTGGATTTAGTGAAAACTTATAAATTGTAACTGAAAATAATTATAGAACTCTCCATAATTCACGCACTCAACTTCTCATTACAGCATACATTAAATTTTCTCAGTTTGTCTTTACTAGCCGTTGCTAGGTTACTGCTCCCAACAATGTAGATTTCTTAGCGTCTCTATTCAAGTCTTTACTAGATGGCGCCTGTCACACAGCTACCTCATTGCATCAACTATGTAATCTCAACTATTTGATGGCATCACTAAGGATCACTGACATACACTGGCTCTCACTGACCGTCAGCTACTATTTACTGAAAAATTAAAGTCACATTGTGATTGACGGTAAGTCAGTAAGTCTTGACTTCGAGCTCAGTCTGGGGCTCATGACCAAATATTTATTACTGTTTGGCAGTAACGGTCTTGTTTTGTGGGGCGCCCTCTCTGACGATAGGACGGGTCTGTCTTTTGTATATGCTTCTTGTTCTTACCAGCACAGTCTTTCTCAGGTCTGAGTACCTTGGTACTCGTGATGATATTACGGTCTCGGAGGCGTTCATCGCTTCTCCTCGCCGGGGAAATCCCTAGTTCTTCCATCCGTACGTCACTCTCGTGACGCCATTCGCACAGCGCCATGTTACTGTTTCATATTCTTTTAAAGTTATCGTAATAAAACATTGTGGCACATAAACCTGTTGCTAAGCAACGAGAGCGAAATGAGCAGCTATGCAACAGCTGTTGCACGGCAACAATTTGAAACAGCAAGAGGAATGGTGCTCTCTATATGGTCCGTGCCGAGAGCTTATAAGCAGGATAACTGCCAGTCGTAGAAGGTGACGGAAAGGGAAACCAGTGCCTGGAGGTATAAGTGGGCCACCCAGTTCATGGGTGATATAAATACGGGGGCCTGGCCCTCCATCACCTGGCAGTCTCGTATTTCAGACAATAAAATATGGTCATTAGTCCCGCTGGACTTGAACCAGAGAATAACTGCAATGACGAGGACCAGCAGCAATTGTAAACGATAGACCTATCCTCTCATCAGACAGGATGTTACATAAGGACTATGATCGCAAGGGTTCGGTTAAAAAAATGCTGGAGGCGATTCTCAAGGGGCTTGTCGCCAAGACGAACTGATTGGCAGTAAACCGCCAGTCATAAAGTAAGTCTGAACGAGTTTATTGTGGGACAGCTGCCAACCGGTAGGAACGTTAGCACGGAAGCAGATGAGATTGTTGGGATCCGTCACCAGATAACGACTGATGAAGACACAGAAAACTGAGACTTTGTGTGTGTTGTTGTTACAGTGTGGTCTAGTTGTCAGCGTTCCTGGCTACAGATACAGAGGACCCGGGTTAGATTCCCGGAGCTACCAGTTTTTCTGAGAAGTAGTAGGTCTGGAACGGGGCCACTCAGCCTCGTGAGGATAACTGAGGAGCTATTTCAAGAAAATAGCTGCTTCGGTCTAGAAAACTGAAATTAGCGGTCATAGGGATTCGTTACGTTGACCACGCGATAACCTCTATCCTCTAAAGTAGGCACTAACCTCGCAGAAAGGAGCGATCGCTCGGTCGGTATATAGTTCGCTTGCGGACTCAAGCCACGGAGTTCGTTTTTGTTTCTTCTTTGTTTGTAGTTATAGTGATCTTTGGACTGTATAACCCAGTGAGACTGTCGTAGTTATTTGTACTCACGTTCTGTAAGTGTTCAATAAATCGAATTACCGATCCACACCCCGTTTATAATCTCTCTAGGACCGTAAAAATATGTTTTTAAATTAAATTGTAGCATCAAGCATATCAGAATAATATACGAGATATTTCTATAGACATTCCGCGTCAAAGTCGGCACGTTTGTCATATTTTTATTAATTATATTAGAATATTAGACTGAATGGTCTTAGGTTAGTCACTAAGGGTATAACGTCCGTAAAAATCAGCCCACTTGTTTAAAAGTTAAAAGGGAGAAAACACATACACACAAACAAACATAAGATCACAGGCAGACTCACAGAGAGCACGATGATGTCATAGGCTTTCCATCCTTCCTTATCAAAATGAAGCATGCAAAAAATCCTCTAAAATATATGAAATAATATGAAGAATATAGCTGAAACGTAAGATATTCCTGTGACAGGCAGTGGAGACCCATATGTTTGTGAGACGTCGAGGCTCCCACATATCTAGACAATCTGTCCAGAGATGGCGGTGAGGTTGTCAGCCTTACGCGCCTTCCGGCCTTTGCGCCCCAGGAAGATTTCTGGTACTGATTTCTGTTAGAGGCTGAGTCGACCCCAAGGCCTAGTTCAAAATCATAATTTAATTTACTGGCATTCCAGTCACCTACTTAACTATTCTCGTTACAGAGCATGAGCCCATAATAATTAGGGGCGTAGACCCACTGGTCTGAAGTGAGAGTTTAAAGCATAAACGGAATGTATTTAGATCGTCGGCCAATAGACGATCGTCCTACTCAAACTACAATGACATTAATATGCAACATATCTCGTGATCTACAGCTAAATATTAGGAAAGAGAAACAAACGATCAGTCCGAAATTACAATCCTCTGTCAGATTAACAGCTAAATCTCCATGGCGGTTATCTTTTGTCCTACATTTATGAGTCCTTTTTGTCTCGTCACGACAGGAGAAGAGCATGTAAAGTAAATCTCAATCACGTCCACGCAGATCACCATCACATATCACCGAATCCCTAGAGCGAAACCGGACCAAGTATACGAAATTTATCAATTGTTTTACGATACAACGGGAGATCTGATGTCGTGAAGGATTAACTAACTGTTTTCTGATTATTTTTGTACGGATAAGGCCACCCAACGTTAGTAATGAACCGTGAACCATTACTTACGGAGAGACACAAACCGGTAAACAGCTACCTTGAGTTTGCGCACCAAAATTTATTTTTGTTTCAGTTAAAGTTTAGAAAGAGTACCTGAAACATTTGGATATGTTATTTTGAGAGCATACACTCATATGCAGTTAAAAATATGTCATAAAAGCATCATAAACTCTAGCGTGCCTCCGTATTTCATGCGATATTTTACAAGATGGCTGGCTTCAGGACATCAAAACGAGAAAAAAATATGAATATGTAGAGTGAGGGGCTTCCTAAATTATTAGAAATGTCAAAAAATGCCAACTTCTGCCTCCACATTCTAAGGAATAGATGTTCCGAGAATATTTTGTTTGTGCCACGTTGTGATCTTAAGAGATACATTTCACTTCGAACTCAGTTATAATTTTTACGATCTTACAGACTTACTCCGAATATGTACTATTGTAATGTGGATAAATACACACTAATAAGTATTACATTTCGAGTCAGTCTGAAGCACATCTAAGCTAGAGAAAGCAAGTTACATACGGATCCAGTACGAAAAATGTCTATCCATCCATTGAATTAGCGGACTTTCACCTTGTGCTGTAAGAATGCAACAGAAATGCTATAGATGCCTTTTGGAAATACATAGAAATGTCCTAATTGGAGAGTGCCAAGTCATCTTACGTTCTTTGATATTAACCGCCGACTCAAGAGACGGGATCTTTTCACGAATGCGATGGGATGTTGGGCGTCCACGTTCTGTACCTAAGGCAGGGATGGAAGATCAGATACTCGAGGCCGTTGTGACACAGTCTGCTATCAGAATGAGACGTCTTGTAACTGGTACAAGTACTAGCGTATACTTCTTTCTAAGCTACATTAAAAGAACAGCAGTTTCATCCTTATTACATTCAGTCTATGCAAGAGTTAGAATTAGACGATGCATCTGCAAGACTTGCATTCAGTAAATATATTCTGCAAAAATAGGCCGAAAACTCTACGTTAAGAGCGAATGTTTTATTCACGGACGGATCTTCCTGCACCATAGCTCGAGTCACGAACATTCAAAATGACCAAGTGTAGTCACGTGTAAATCGTAATGCCAATCCATTTTAGCATTAGCAACGATAGTTTCGATCAACCCATGGACTGGGATTTTAGGCAACTGCCTCATAGCTCTTCATGTTTTACGGGCACAAGTTGGCTATCGACGTTCCTGAACTATCCTTCGAAAACAGTTAACTACTGTAAGATGTGTGCTTCAGTACGCGTCTTCAGATACGGTGCTCCACAACATTACGGCGATGAAGTGCGCCAATGGCTGTCCGAAAATTATCCTGGACTCTGGAATGGTCACGCGTTTGAGGCTCCAGTTTCCTGGCCTGCACGCTCACCTGACTTCAATCCTGTCCATTCGTTACTGTGGGGCTATAAGCTTATTAAAACAAAGGTATGTGTGAGCACAGCCAATATCATAGAGGAACTGTGGCGTCAAATTCGACAATTTTCAAGTGAAATAAAAGTATAAATAAAAGTAACATAAATCTCCGAAGGCTTAATAGTTCCTTTTTTTCCTTGGCACTACAGCCTCAGTGGGCCTAGGCCTACCTCCATGAACTTCTCCGTTCACTTCGGTTTTTCGAGATCTTACACATTCGGTAGGACTCCTTGGGCGGGTGATCAGCTTGTCGCAAGGCTTCTACCTGTACACAAACACAGAAAAACGCACATAAACATCCATGTCCTGAGTGGGATTCGAACCCACGATCTCGGCTTCCGAGCGAGCGAAGACAGTGTATGCCTTAGACCGTTCGGCTACCGTGACCGGCTTAATAGTTCCTTATTCAGGCAAAACTAAATTGTGTGTCCATGAACATGAAGGCTATTTCGAGTACCTCTTATAAGAAAGCAAAAATGCAGAGTTTATTGATTGTTCTTTTGTTTGTTTTCTTCTTATATACAACATAATAGTCCTAGGAGGGATTTAAGGTGTGATCGTGGAAGTTGAAATTATAATAGCTATAACTTTCAAGAGAATTTGACTTTGCGTTTTGCTTTTATGCCGTCTATGTGCATTTCGGTTACCATCCTCTCGCCGTGTTTCATTATTGGCACTACATGTTTCGGCCTAACCAACCATCTTCATGGGTACAGGTACGTATATAGGACTTCTAAGCCAAGTAATATTTTCTGTTGTATGACCAGAAATTCCCATCGTATCGTGCCTGTGCAGAACTTCCGTACCTTATACATAAACTCGTCATTTTGTTTACGCCGCAGAACGGTATATGAATAATACTCTCGTATTTAAAGGTTCTTCTTGCTGCATGTAACTCACTGGGTTTCAACACGTCCACGTAGTGCTCGTCCGATGTATCTACATCGGAGTCAAGTGCTACGTAATCCAGCAGTGTGGTACGTACTGTAGAGATGTAATGGTCTCATGTCTACAATCATAAAGCTCACCCCCCATAGCGCCGTGTGGTTTTTATTTGTTCTTCGCATTTGTGCACGAAGCGGACGCATGTAGGTCTGATCACGTTTGTCTGTTCGCATATTTCAGTTCGAGAATTGCTGGAAGGATTTTAATGAAATTTGGTACAGTCATAAGCCACTGGAATCTGCCCCAAACTCATATTTTAATTTACTGCAGTCAGAAATACCAATATGATGACCGCATGAACTTATGTCAGCGCCCATTAGTCACGAAATTATGTACTGCGACTGATCTTTGAGAAATATACATTTTTTTTCTGTAGATTAAAATATGGTTGCTCCATGACTTTCTGTCTGATGAAAGATAAAAATGTAAAGTTGTCCCTGTGCTTAACTAATTAAGCACTGCTCTATAAAGGCGTATGGGACAGTGGATATATAGATCCACATTTTCTTGACCTCGGAACTAGTTGGAGGTGAGTGGTAAGATTAACGCCTTTGCCGCTTTACCCCAGGGGAAACAGACCCCGGTACACATTCGATAGGAGGTTGGATGGACCCCAGAGCTGGTCTGGATGACGTCGAGAAGAAAGAAATTCTTGGCCCTGTCGAGACTCGAACTCCGACCCTTCGGTCGCCCAGCCCGTGGTCAGTCGCTTTACCTAATGCACTATCTTGGCTCGTTCCTGTCTGATAGCGATAACTAATAAACCGCTGTAGTTCGGCATGTGAAATCGGGTATGGAAATTAATCATAAACATACCTAAAAATTCTGTGCTAAGCAATGTTTCTAAGTCACGGCTACGATGTGAAGTTTTTTGTTATGTCTGTAGACGTTATGTGCATCCAAGGCGCAACTATTCATATAACACTAGTGCAAACGCTTTTCCAATCTTGTTTCTGAATGTAGATAACTTACAGGAATTAAAGTGTGTAGTTCTTCATAAGAGAAGAAGTATTCTATTTTAAAACAGGTTATTTGGCTGCGTTGCAGACTTTGGGACTACATGTTTTTCAATAGATTTTCTTATTTTAAAATGTAAGTATGTATTATACTTTGATAATTTGAAATATGCCGGTCACGGTAGCCGAGCCGTCTAAGGCATGTACTGTCTTCGCTCAGTTGGAAACTGGGATCGTGGGTTCGAATCCCACTCAGGGCTTGGATGTTTAGTTTGTGTGTGTGCGTTTTTCTGTGTTTGTATAAAGGTAGAGGCCTTGCGACGAGCTGATCACCCGCCCAACGAGTCCTACCGAATGTGTAAGATCTAGAAAAACCGAAGTGAACGGAGAAGTTCATGGAGGTAGGCCTAGGCCCACTGGGGCTATAGTGCCAAGGAAGAAAATTTTAAATATAGAAGGCAGAATATAAGCAGAGGGCAACAATTCTAGTGAACTGGTCCTTTTTAAATTATCAAGAAAACCGTCGGAGTTAAGGATAAAAGTACATCGTACACACAAATACTTGTAACCTTTCTTCATACTGTGCTACTTACGCGCAAGCTGCTAGCGTTAAACAATGCGGGCCTTCGCGCAAAATATCCGTTATTACTGTTCGAGTATAGCCCTAAAAAATTTTAGTTAAGTCCTCAATACAAGTTTTTATTAAAATTGTTCTGCGCGTCTTAAGTTGTCTGATGGGTACACACGGACGCACAATGAGATTTTAACACGCGATCCGCAGGGATGAATAAAAAATGTAAGCGTTCTTACAAAATATGTCGTGTCCCAAGGATTCTCATGATTTATAAAGCTGTATAATCACTTACTTTTTGTCGGTTCATAAAACAAAGAGTATAAGGGTTTTTGTCTATAATTTTTGGAAGCAGAAATTCTGAGGCAAGAAAAGCTTTCTAAAAGGACGCGGTTAAGAAAATGTCTGGGTGTTTCAGCTGTAAGTGCGTCGCAACCAGAGGGGATAACAGAGTGACCAGCAGTGTGTTATGCAGATCTCCTAATAAAGTTTGAGTAGTAACATCAAGAGTGTAGCGATGGAGCACACTTTAAGCTGATGCCGAAAATTTCTTGAAAAGTGACCATTTTGAAGATGAAGAAAGTGAGAAGAATATTAGAGGGTGGGCTCTGAAAGCGCCTCAGGATCTTGTCCAGTTCTGGGCCGCTTTATGAAGAGGCTGAATCTCTAAGTTCTCTGCCGACAGAGTTAGTTGATACTGTGTTGTAACCTTGTCCAGGAAATGAACATGGGCTAGGCATTTCGCTGGCATACGAGGTGCAAAGGATGAATACATTTTTTCGGGGTAAGACTAGTGGAAAATATTCAGTACGAAGACTGAGAAGTAAACAGGAGCTGATATTAATATGGACGTCAGGGAGAACAGAAGAAAATGGCCCACAGTAGCGTCAGGTGGAGCTTTACTAGTAGTGGTTGACACTTCATATTATATTGTAACACGTAGACCCGTTGCTAAGTAATAATTATGTAAACAACGGCAGTTGTTAGGTAATGTTCGTAATAGATTCGTAACAGGTACCAATGGGCTAACTGGGAAGCGGTGTTCTCTACGCAGTCCGTGCGACAGGTACTTGATAAAACAATAGAGGAATTGTTGGGACAGATGTTGTCAGTGAGGTCCGTGCCGAGGTGTTTTAATCAGGACAAGTCTAGAATTTAGTTAGTTGGGATAGAGTATCCGGTCAGTAAGGACGTGAACATGGAAGTTGAGGGATTTATGATGTTGGAAACCGTTACCATACAATGACTGACGAAGACACAGCAGACAGAAAATTTAGTGCGTAAATTAGCAATTGCGCTATACTTAATTGTAGTTACGATATTTAAGTGTTCAATCAATCTAATTACCAATCCGAACCCCATCTGTAGTCAATCATATGACAACATTTTAGGCTTGTATAATNGCTGTAGTGAATTGCAGAGTGCGTAAATTAGCAATTGCGCTATACTTAATTGTAGTTACGATATTTAAGTGTTCAATCAATCTAATTACCAATCCGAACCCCATCTGTAGTCAATCATATGACAACATTTTAGGCTTGTATAATGGGATAGAGATTTAGTTCCATCGTTAGACATTTACAGTTTCGTTTAATGTTTTGAACATACTCAGAGCTCTGCACGTTACCTACTTCGTGTCAATTTCCTGCTTGGCTTATTCTTCAAGTCCGAAGACTGGGGCGACGTATTCCTGCGAAATGCCTTTCAACGGACCATTCTGCGTTTTATCTCTGAAGATATAATTCTTTAATTTACGATCCGAATTCGTTCCTTTGAGCTGCCACGTTCCACATCTACGGCTTAGACTTCCACAATTAAATTTGAAGATTTTCACTAGATTAGGAGAGTCGGGAATACCTACTCATCAACCATGAAAATAGTCCAAAACATGCATCATATTAATTACTTCTTTTACATTAATGAAGTTTGTTATGTGCTCATTAACTTTAATTGCTAGTTTTGCATATCTTAAAAATAAGAAATATTAGAAATGCAGAAGAATGTGTGTCAGGGCTCAAATTGCATATCTTCTACGTCATCTTGCACTGATAATCACGCATCCGAAACGTCTTGTTGTGCAGAGAGATCCTATGAGTCTTGAATGTAGGCAGGATCGTTATACTCCAGTGAACTCTGGAGTGTATGAGGCTTGCTCACTGGGCAGCACGCAAACGTAGTGTTCCAAATGTCGGTCTTGAATTCAGTGAGTACTGAGTAGTTGGCTTCTTAACGTTCTTCTCAAAAATTGTAAACATTTGTAACTGAATAATAAACATTTGTATATTGTACTAAAAAATTCAAGATGATGAGATGTGTCAGTAACATATTACATATATGACTAGAAGGCAACTGGCGGGTTATTCACTGTGATCTTGAATTTTGATAGACCTACGTGAACACAGCGATAAATTGACACAGAATAGTACTAGTTTCTCCCTATATTCAGCTTCACTACCAAAAGTCTGTCCTAGGCCAGATCGATCTAGTTCATACTATCCTATTCTATCTCTGTAAAATCTATTTTAATATTTACCACCCACCAACTTCTTTGTATTCCTAGTGGTCTCTTTCCTTTTGTCTTTTCCACCAATATCCTATATTCATTCCTCTACTCCCCCATTCATGCTACATGGTTTGTCCATCTCATCCTCCTCGACTTGATCATTCTAATTATACTTGGCGAAGAGTACAGGTTATGGAGATATTTCTTCTTGCTATATAGTGAAACTGACGATGTTGCTTGAAGTAATAGCACTTAAATGCGCCTATAGAGAGCTGCAATAGGTTACATGCAAAACTAATTCTTCTCGTAAATGGATCTGAGAGCAAGAATCACCTTGTCGCAGCTGTCATCAATTTAATGCAAAATGCTTATTTCGTTGAGTATTTATGTCGAATATTTTCAGAATCATTACTGGACATTATGACTGGACTCTGCTTTCACGGGATCTCTAGTATCAGAAATTCTATTGAAGCGGGTACTGTTGCAGGTCTAGTATCAGAAATTCTACTGAAGCATGTACTGTTGCAGGTCTAGTGTCAGAAATTCTACTTAAGCGGGTACTGTTGGAGTTCTAGTATCAGAAATTCTACTGAAGTGGGTACTGTTGCAGCTCTAGTATCAGAAATTCTACTGAAGTGGGTACTGTTGTAGCTCTAGTGTCAGAAATTCTACCGAAGCAGGTACTGTTGTAGCTCTAGTATCAGAAATTCTACTGAAGTGGGTACTGTTGTAGCTCTAGTGTCAGAAATTCTACCGAAGCAGGTACTGTTGTAGCTCTAGTGTCAGAAATTCTACCGAAGCAGGTACTGTTGTAGCTCTAGTGTCAGAAATTCTACCGAAGCAGGTACTGTTGTAGCTCTAGTGTCAGAAATTCTACCGAAGCAGGTACTGTTGTAGCTCTAGTGTNTGGGTACTTTTCCAGCTATCTGCTATTATACTTACTTCCGTCTCCAATTATCATAGGCTCCATGTCTTCGAAACTAATAGCCTGAGTCAACAAAGCTCTACCTAGAGGATTTGCCTAGGAATAACGTTTTGCAATGTACAAAAAAGTTGCTCGGTTCGAATTACAGACTGGATACACAGTATCCTGAGGACATTCATAGATTTCCTTAGTCCCTCCAGGCATATGCTGAGCCACCTCCATTGTGACAGGGCCGCTTTCTCCTAAATCCTTTCAAGTTCATCATTAATCAATCATCCTGCAATCTGAAGCTACAGGCCTATACTCCAGTTACTGACATCCTCGTAAAGCAGGCACAAAAAAGGGGAAAATTGAGCCAAATGCATAGCAACGGCCAGCTGTTTGTTAGATGCACCTGCATGATAAAAGAACGTTCTCGAATGGCGGAGGTTCTGACAGGCGTTTTTCTTTGTTACATTCACAAATGATCATAGGTCAAATGGACTTTGCTAATGAAAGAAGCTAAAAGAAAGTAGCCAATTATGGTCTACTTAACTGAATTCTTAGATAATCCATAATTTGTGTGTCAGAATTCAATAAAGAGCTCGGCGTTGTCTTAGTATAGTTTATACGACAATCATAATGAGATATTGGAGCGAAGGGTATGTCGAGGAGGAAATAAATATATCAATTTAAAATTATTAATAAAATAAAAAAAATGTTATTAACTTGTTGACTGTTGGTATACGACACCGCGTAGTCCAGCAAATCGTTACTAACACTTCGACGATCCTACTGTTTCCGTCTTCAATTTGAAGAGTATCCGAGGATATCCTTCATTCTTGATCGAAGAAAAGTATCTTCTATCATACAAGAGAGAGCACCTTCCACGGGTATGTTCATAACCATCTATCCTGCTGCGTACTTCTCCTACCATGAAGATGAAGACATGAAGTTTCTCCGAAACACTCCCTACGATCTACCAGACTACACTACATCATATCCTTGAAACTGGTAATCTTCATAGTCAAATCCGTGAGCAGGTAAGGTCTCGAATTCTCTTAGGTGAGGTAATGTCAAAATCCCCTTTGTGCTTAATCAAATAAGCACCAAGTCAAGAAAACGTATGGGGAGTGGGGGTATAGCTCCAACATTTTAGACATCTTCACTAGATGGAAATGAGCGGCAAGTTTCACGCCAAGGCTGCATTTCCCTTAAGGTAAGAACCTCCGGGACTGAGAAAAAAGGAGGGTCGAAACACAGTCGGTCTGTGGCACAGAGAAGAATCTCTTGTAGTTGTCGGGAGTCGAATATAAGACTTCCGTCGCTATATCGACTGAGCTCCCTTGATGTTATTAGGACTACGAAATAAGAAGGACGAGATCCTAGACTGGATTAAAATTTCTCGGGATGGGATCCAGTCATATGCGGTGAACATGGCAATGGACGGTATATTGCTTGACCAGTTTCAGGAAGGAGACTGATTCATCTGCTGCCAGAAAACATTTGGTTGTTGTACAATCTTATTATTAAGGAGATTATGATAAAATTATGGTATTGACTTGATGTTACAAACGGAAACCTTGGTTTAAATCAGGATATTCTGAACACGCAATGGAAGTAACCTGAGCTTTGATATCAAGCTGGGAGCCCAGACATGTAGCACGAGTTCCAGAGATTTTAGTAAACACTAACACCAATACAATCCACACATATCCTGTGCGAATGTGAGGCCTTAGCTTATTTAAGTTTGCGTCACTTTGGTCATTATTTTATGGAACCAAGTGACTATTTCGACGTACCCACCTATAAAATCTTATGCTCCATTCGAAGTGCAGGATTGTTGAGGGAATAATCAGAAGGGGAGGCACAACAGATCACTGTGGTCGCGGTGCAAGGGCCAAGAAGACCCACCCCTTATACATTCATTCATTCATTCAAAACCAGTACAAAAAACATTATATATGTAGGGTCTATATGAAAATCTGCAACGAGAGTAAAGACATAACTTGTGCCGAATAGGAAAGTTTATCGATAAATTATCGGAATAACACAGAACATCTCTTACAAGTTCTAGTTGTAAGTCGTCATCTTATTAATAATGTCATTTGGGTCCTCGAAATGAATCAACCGAATTCAATTTGTAAGATTTGAGGCTTTCACGGCGGTGACTATGAAGAAGGAGGCGATATGTTCCTCCGAAACGTCGGTTAACACCACATATACACGGTGCCAAATCCCAGAAGACTGCTTTCTTCGAATTCAATTTATCGCGAAAAGCATCTGAGTCAGGTAATGCCATTCAGTTCACTGGCCATTAAGTAGAATTTACTTTATATATATATATATTTTTAATAGGACGAATACAATGTGGTGAAATTATAGACTGAAATTTCAATTGGATATTTTTCTGGAATTTGTAAGGCTTCTTGATGAAACCTCACGGTCCGTTATCCCTGCTCGTGTTCTCCTTTCTGTAACATTAAAAGAATGACCGAGCATGCGTAAGTGAAATTGGACTTCAGAATAAGCTCCTCTGTTATATGTAATTATTACCCTCTGAAAATATTTCGCCTTACGGTTATATTATATTGCTTCTTTTTACCACTGACCTACATTTCGTTTTGAGGTCGCTGACGGCTGATGTGTGAGCTTGCTAATCCCCACTGTTGCCAGAAGCACCGTGATGATGATAATGATGACGATAATGACAATAACAATTGAGATCGTGACTTCCACAACAGGGTGGAACTCTATAAATTGCATTTTGTTCAGTTTGGAAGGCCTCATGAATTTTGTGTAATGATGTACAGTAGTGGAGGAGAAAAGTCCAACCTCTACGCCCACAGAATACAGGCCATATCTGTTGAAGGAGTAATTCTGCAGTTCAGATCATCGCCTGTCTCACTGAAACACACCAGCATCCTTGTATAATGGATGGATATCACGGCCAACGTCTACCGCATCTTCATATTGCCTGCGTCCTTTTTACAATATCGCCACGCGGCAAATAGTTATACTGTCATATATTCTGGTAACGCGACAAAATGTGAATGGATTCCGGATTAGTTGAAGCGATTTATTAGATCTGTTGATTACAATAATAAAATAAAATCTTCCAAACCATGCAACCTGACTAATCTCTCGTCTTCTGTTTCTTAGCTGAGTCTTCTATCAAGCTCTGATATTTTCCTCTCGGCTCTGTTCCGAGTCCTTTAGCCGCTATAATTCACTGGTAACACTTAAATCAGGAATTCTGCTCTGAATTGGTTCTGTCAATCATAACTGCCGTGAACTAATTCTGTCTTGAGCTTGAACTTAACTGACAGTTCACGACTGTCCTTATGTAGCTGCTGCAAGGGCCACATAGAAAACACCCTTCTCTATTGTTGTAAAGGCGTGTTTACCTCTTCATTGCATAGCAACGGTTCCTATGCGGACCACACAGAAAAAACTCTCCTCCGTTGTAAGCAGTATTGCTTCACCCAGCAACTAGTTGTAGTATAACCTACAGAAAGCAAAGTTTCCATTGTTGCGTATTCACGGGGACGTGTTTATCGAGCCGTGACCTAGAAACACTTTAGGCGTCCACGTTACAATACTGGTATAATTCATCAAAATAGAAGGTAACGTTGATAAAATTAAACAACATATTTCAGACTTTAATATGATCGTAATACTTTAAGTTTTATTACTTTAATATTGGGGTAAGTTTATGGAATACGTACAAGATGATGAGAAATGGTAGAGAATTTTAATGGTAATCATAAGAGGGGCAAACCACTTAATAGACCGAGGTGTAAATATGCGGATAATACTAAAATTAATCAAGTGCCGCCATAGCTCATGCGGTTAGTAGCTGGCTTCCCACCGCGGCGGCCCGGTTTCGAGCCCGGGTCTGGTGAAGTGGGAGTTGTGGTGGACAAAGTGGCACTGGGGCAGGTTTTCTCCGAGTACTTCCGTTTCCCTTGCCAATCATCATTCCACCAATTGCTCCACAATCACTCTCACCTATCATCTGGGGCTGGTAGAATAGGCCACAGTGGCCTCAGTACAAGGGACTTAGTCCAATCCCGCTAGCAATAAAAAAAATTGGATCATGATGAATGTGAATATGTGGTCTGGATTGATCTAGCTCAGGATATCCCAGGCAACACATCAGTAAATATTCGGCTTTCGTAAAGACGAAGAATTTCTTGATTAGGATATCAGAAACGATTCTGCTCTGTGAAATGTGTCTTCTAGTTCAAGGATATTATAAAAATTACGAAACCATTAATCATGAATCGTGCTAAAGCAGTCTGGGTATCGCTTTCACTAGTGTAGGAAACTTCGTATTTTCTTAGGACTTTCATGAATTCATCTCCCTTATCGTTAAATCCAGTACCTGCCGTGTTATCCTGTGTGTCTACATATAGTAGAAATCAGCTAACTGTTTTCGTGTCCTTCAGTTTCACTGGTAATTCGTGTACATTTAATTATTTCTAGCATGCATATTTCTTTCATGACCTACACTTGTAACCCTTAATCTCATTCGGGTCATTTCCAGTCTTACTGTATCTCTATTTTTAATTTCTTAGGTCTCACTACCATGTTAAATAGTTATAAAGTTGCTTTGTCAGCGTTCTTTAACAGAATTTAATTAAATTTATATAAATGTCAGTGAAAATTTGCAATAATTTAGTACCATCTTCAAATGTTTATTGCGTTAGACTTAGAACTGATGATGTAGCATAAAACCCACGTTAGTTTCCTGTATCAAGCTTGTGGCGATTCTCACGTAATTCTGTGGAGAAATGATACACAAGCAGATTCCAAAGAGACGTTTTATACATGTGTATAATTTCATTCTCACAGTGTAGTTAACCTGGGCAAATTTAACAAGGAAATTAATCCAAACTGGATCTATGTAATTTTGTATATTAAACTTTCGATATAAAGCAAATTCAGTGGTATCAGAAAAAAGTCTCTCGAAAGTCCTAAAAGACTGAATAACTTCTTGTAGTACTACGTTTCGCAACTCTCAAAATATATCATACCAGACCCCCCAGCAAACAAAGGTGGCAACGGTCTAAGTAAAACTAAAATGATAAAACGTACTTACATATCTTGTGCTTGCAAAACCCACAGGCAAATTAATCTAGGTTTTTTGATTTGTGGCTGAGATGAGTTGAATTAAATGATTTTCCATTGTTAGCTTTATAATTAATTTATTTCCGACAAAGCAGGTGGTTTGAATTTATGAAGGATATTACACTGTATTATCCCTAAGTAGAAGTGATTTGCTATTGAGAACATTTTCGAAGTTTTATGAAAGTTCTTTGATTTAACATGGATGGAATACCCAAAGGGCGAACCATTACCACAGAGGGGAGTCTCAAGGTAAGACTTAAGCCAGAAAAATAGCACCTATGTATCAGAGTTCGACTAATCTGGAACTTCACAACCATGGATTAACCTATCAATAGAATCTGTAATAATTAAGCATAAGGAGAAGTTTATTTTTTAAATTCATTCATTCATCAGTAATCTGTCAGATGACAGGTCCACAGCCTCTTCCAAAACAGTTTCTCCACTTAATGCGATCTTCTGTTTTTGGAAAGAGACTATCCAGGAATAGTGATAATGTGGTAGTTTTCCATTTGTTTTCCACATCGCACTACAACAGCCGTTCAAACCGCTCTGGTCACGCCTGTTGCTATACGAACTTGAACCATCTCGAGCAACATTTTCTCTGTGCTTCAAGTCGCCGCTGATGACGCTGCTTCCGGCATCAGTTTTTGGTGTCTCTCTTCGTCTGATGCCTACCCTTTGACCTGTCCAGCAAGGGAGGCCCTGCCAGTAGCTACGCTACCGCTGGTATAGCTCTCAGGGTCCTTGGCATACTCAAACACCCTCACCACGANTGTAATAATTAAGCATAAGGAGAAGTTTATTTTTTAAATATGACAGTCACAAATGGGGATGTTGTAATATGATGTACCTCTTAAAAATTTTGATAAACTTACGCGGCGTTCTTACGCAGAGTCGAGAGAGGCGAAGAAGCCAGTTAGTTGAAAGATGCCAAGCATGAACTGTGACTAGGAGTTTCTGTCAAGAGTCAAGAATATGTCATAAGCTGCTAAACAGTCACCAATCGGTAAGGACAGGAGTAAGGAAGCTGAAAAATCTACAACAGTGTGAAAGGTTGCCAGGCAACGGTTACTAATAATATACAAAGCTTTATGTGTGCTACAGTACAGTGAATTGTAGAGTGCGTAGATCTGTGAAACTATTGTAATTACCTGTAGTTACGAGTTTCAGGTGTTCAATAAAACTAATTACCAATCCAAACCCCGTGTCTAACAACTAACCTGTGACAATATGTGGTCTGTGCTTTCGAAATGCACAATGAACAAAATTTCTATTATTTGATTCCTGGTCAAAATGGCTAGAAATTGTAATATTTTAGCTTCTCCAGCAACCACTGTTCATTCTGGACCTATCCCCATTTGACTACCGCTTTTTCTATGGACGGCTGAGAAATTGTTACACGGAAGCTTCTTCTAAGACGTGCGGAGGTCGGGGTTTTCTTAGTTCAAGAGCAACTACAATTTTCTCTTAAGACTGCATCAAGAATCTTTGCAGAAGCTTGGGAGTTACATCGAAAATGTTGCTGTCTCTCTAATTATTATCTGCATATTTCATAAAAGAATAAAACTGGATTGCGTTTGCTTCCTGAATTCACTTTCTGAAATTGAACTAAAAATTTAAACGTGTATTAATGTCATGGTGAATCAATAACAATAACACAGTTTTATGTACTGGAACGAAGATTTTTTTGTAATACTTTTGATATGCATCTTATGCACGTAACAGTATATTTTTAAGCTTAATAATGAGATAAAATTAAATATACATAGCACTTCCTTCACAACAGTCAAACCTGTTCGCCTTGGGGGTAAGATATTCTCAAATCCTACGCAGTTTTGCCTATCTTTACTATTTTACTACTATTGTTTTGCATGTGGATTAAATTAGCCTCAGGCTTCGAGGCCATTTTCGTTTCGAAAAACGTGTAATAATTTTATGACATGAAAAATTGCAATAAATTGTTTAACAATCCATTTTGCTGACTATTCAGTCACATTTCATTACTAGGAAGTACTTTTTGTTTAGGTTTCTTGTTTAACAAATCTGTCCTTGACGGTATTATGTAGCATCGAAAAACACAATTATAAAATTTGGTGCCATATATTATTAGCATTGGGTATATTAATACCTGTTTTGGTACAATCGGCCAGAAGTGGCCGCAGTACAAGAGACTTAGTGCCACCCCACTAGAAAAAAAAATATTTTTTAGTTATGTGGGATATCAATACTGAGCTTAAATCAAGCCCGACGGCGATTTTGGAATCTGGTAGACAGAAACACCTAAAGGGAGGCGGATATTATGAGAAAAGCTGTCGTATTCTGAGTATACATTTTTGTTTTGCAGAGTAGGTACATTCCGGTTATTCAAAACGCGTTACTTTGTCCCATTTTCACAAGGCGAGTCATGAAGTAAAGTCCGCTGAAGACAAAGAAAGGCAAAGGCAACGAACATTCTTACAAATATACGGAAGCGAATCCATTTGGCTTCTGGTAGCTGGGAATATTCGCTTTCAATTCTATAAATCCTGACAAACACAAACAATCAGAAAATTTCAGAACAACCTACGTGTCTACGGTAATAACATTAGCCACATGGAGCCGAGTCCTTCTGGAGAAGCTAATAGTCGCTCATGCATTCAAGATAATTCAGCCTTTATGGAACCCAAAATTATATCAGTATCTTGAAATTGAGGTTCTGGCTGTGGTGATCATGAGAAGTAGTGTTTTCTTGGATGTGACGCCATGAAGTCCGATAAAATCTCACGGACGTTTCAGAAGAACCTAGTGTCTTCGTCTTCAGGATCAAAGAGTAAGTCATGCAAGCAATAAAAAAGAATCTTCCAGAAGAAGAAACAAAGACAATAAGAAGCAAGAAATCAACTCATGTTGATGTATTACTGTTGTTCGTTTGAATTATTCTAAAACCCCAGAAGATGGAGGCTGTGCTTTTCATCGAGATTTCTTTGAATTTGTACCGAACTACACGAAATCAAATCACAAAATCTTTATTACCGTGCTTACAGGTGCTCCTATTTCCTCATATAGTGAATCAATGGTAAAGATTAATAATGAAAAATACAGATAGCATGGCCCGAATACTTTCAATGACCATTATCAGTGAAATGCTTTTACTTGCATTTCTAATAGGGAATGAGGTTCCTTACTTGAAATTTCACTTCCGGTTACGGCGCTCCTGTTCAGAATCCCTACGAGAAAATTCAGGGGTTCGTGCTTCGCTGATTAGAGATATCATTTGAGGAGATCGAATATAAGTGCAGTAGATAAAAATATTTTACATTTATTGTACTGCAGCACTTGTCAAACAAGTTTGGAAACCTCTAATCCGTTCCGGAGTACACAGTGTTTGCGTGTTCTTCGTACTATATTATTCTGAATCCTTCCAGCGGTTCCTAACGAATCTGATGAAAACCCCAATGTTCCTTTGTGAAAGTGTATTTCTGAGATGTGAAGTTCTAAATGGCTCTTCAACTTTGGTTAAGGACATCCAATGGTGACTTTCAACAAAATGCGCCAGCAGTTCTGGAGCTGAAACATACAGACGGACAGAGACACAATTTCCGCTACATGCTTTCAGTTTAAGCATGTTGTGCAAAGTGGGCGTGTTAATACTATAACGTATCGACCCAATCCAATTAGCCTTCCGTTTTCTTACCCTACACGAAATAAGAAAATGGAAGGCTAATTGTATTGGTCATATCTTAAGCGGTAACTGCCTCCTAAAAGAAGTTACTGAAGGAAAGATAGAGGGACGGATAGAAGTGACCAGAAGACGAGGAAGAAGACGTAAGAAAATGCTGGATGACCTTGGGGACAGAAGAGGATGTTTTCATTTGAAGGAGAAAGCTCTAGATCGCATCAAGTGGAGGAACTGTTTTTGAAGAGACTGTGGACCTGTCGTCTTGACAGATTACAGGTGAATGAATCAACCCATTGCTAGGCTACGACTTAGTACACTCAGTAATAAGAGCTGTACTCCTTGTGGACCATGCTACAACGCGTAGCTAGGTAACACAGCAAAACTCGATAAGGGAAGACGGCGATTTCTAAGGGGCCCGACCCGAGGCTATATACCGAGAGTCTGTTTGCAGCCGGGGTGATTAGATTAGTGAACTAGAATTGGGAGTTCAGAAGCTGTAGGAGTAGAAAACAGCAGTAGGAAGAAAACTGGGTTGAGCCTTCGGAATTTGCAGCTGTAGGAAATGGCAATAAAGAAATTGGACTGTGCCAAAAAGACGTCATGTGTGAGTTGAAGTAACAGTGAGGTTGTGATAAATCCGTTGCCAGGATACGACTTATGAAGACTGAAAATCATAGCGCGTGTGCAGCGGTGAACAGAAAGTTTGAAGAATAGCAATAGCATTATAATTACCTGTAGTCCCGAACTGAGTAAATATATAAGTTTCAATAAATCCAGTCATCAGATCCAGAACCCATATTATTAATTACGAAACCTGGACACGTGACAATACAGTAAACTGCTCTTCCACAGATTGTTTATGTTTTTATTCATTATGGAACCTTTAGTTGTCTCTTTGAAAAATTTCTGTGTACAAATAAAAAATATCACTAACGCACAGATGTACGAGATATCCTCCATCTTCTGTAGTTTGAAGTTCAAACGTTGCTTCAAGATTGACCGAGTCTTGAGCTATGGAAAGACGACGTCACATCACTAAATGTTACAGCTTCGAATTAGACGTGAAGATGGCTCTTGACGACTTGCATGAATTGGCTGATTTAGAAGATGTCGCAGCTGATTTCAAGAGAGTATTTTGTTTATGTGGAGACATGAAGGCATTAGTGTGACATCACACTCATATAATGGCCTGTAGCCCTACCGAGATGTGAACTGGGTAACTGTAGCTTAATCAGGAACACGTCTGCTCGAGCACTTTAAGAGGTGGAAGGGAGCACAAGAAGCAAAGTATAATCTGAAGAAAGCAGTCTTCTAGGATTTGGCACCGTGTATATGTGGTGTTAACCGACGTTTCGGAGGAACGTATCGCCTCCATCTTTAGGGTAGAAGAAAAAATATAAGAAATCTGCAAGCGAAGAGATCGTGAGAACCGGTAAAACCGGCTGACTTCTTATATTTTTTCTTCTACCCTGAAGATGGAGGCAATACGTTCCTCCGAAAAGTCGGTTAATACCACATATACACCGTGCCAAATCCCAGAAGACTGCTTTCTTCATAGTCACCGCCGTGAAAGCCTCAAATCTTACAAAGTATAATATGTTATTTCAGGCGGTGGAGTAAAATTTGAGCTGTTGTTTGGAATAATAAGTGAAAACATGTGTTACAAATCTATTGTCACGCAATTGGTGACTAGACACGGGGGTTTAGATTGGTAATCGGACTGACTGGACTGTTACAAACAGTAACTAAAGCAATGACAACGCAATCGCTAATTCATATACATTACACATATCACTACAGCACGTAATAAATTTTCTCAGTCTTCTGTGTTTTCACCAGTCGTTGTTTGGTAACGGCTTCCAACGCCGTATATTCCTCAGCTTCGTGTTCATGTTCTTATCGGCTGGCCACTGTCGCAATGCTCGGCCCCATTCAGCTGGCCTGAGGTCTTCGTTATATAGCCTCGGTTCGGATCCAACAGAAGACACACCTTCCCACAATTCCTTTAAGGTTGATGTTGCGGCAGTCACGCTGATTGTCATGGAAACACCATTGCTTAAGAATGACCGTCTTTTCTGGTTCTGCTATCCCGGCTTTCAGCAAACATATCACAATATTTTACTTCGAGAAATTAAGTGACTTAAAGCAGACGCGATAAAGACCGTCTCAATTTTCCTGTTGTACAGAGAAATGTACGTGTATATTTGGAATTCATCTACTAAGCGGAGAATGTGTTATCCTTATACTCTTGCTTCATACTCGGCAGTATTGAAGTGTTCAAGCACTTGATTATAGAGTTCATTTTATTGTCACTCGTGGAGGTGACTATAGACGGGGTTTTGGATTGTATGATTGGATTTATTAACACCTTATACATTCACACATTTCGAGACTACAGGCAATTACAGCGCTATTGCTATTCTACACACTTTCTAGTTTCCCGTTGCACACACATTAGGATTCTAAGTCTTCCCTAGTCATATCCTGACAACGGGTTTATCACAGTTTAACTGTAATATTAAATCACAGGTGAAATCTTCTTTGCACATCCGAATTCCTTTCTTGCCATTTCTACAACTGCCAGTTCCGAAGACCCGACTCATTTCATCTCTACTACGGTACTGTCCTACTCGACTATTCTTGTAGACTTTTCTCCGTGTTCTGACTGTGGCCTCTTACAACTCCTCGGCACGGGCCCAACAAAAAACACCGTCTTCTATTGTCAAGAATGCGTTTTTATTGGTCAGATACATAGCAATGGATGTCCTATTTATTTGTGCACTTGCGCTGCGGAAATGTGTTCATGGACCCGTTGCCTAGCAATAGGAATACACCCAACATTTTATTTGTTCAATGTGGCTACAGGGCAGAAGATGGTCTGGTATTTATATGTTATATCTAAAGAACATGAAGATATACGACATCGATTGTTAGTATTTATAATAAAAGAAAACATCGGGACGAGTCGTACGATATGCCATATATAGTCTTCATCGTATCTCAAGATTTACATCTTCGGAAGCAAGTAATAGCTCTCCTGCATTTGCAGTCGGCTATTGGACAGACGCAAAGGCGATAAATTGCGTCACAGTTATCATTTCAAATGCCGTTAGGATCTGTATTCGAACCAGCTGCCTGTAGACTCAAAGTAGCTATCCGACCCTGTATCTTGCAGTCCCCGAGGTCTCTACAGAGCGATTACTCTTCCTGTATGAACAAGCGTTGTGAATACGCGTATCGCCACTTTATGAATGCCTGAATAAACAAATCAACCTACACGGAAAACATCCTCCAAAGAAATTCCGCCCCCAGGAAGAAGTCTTAAGGTCCCCATGTGAGTGGTTGTCTCTTCCCTGTCTAGTAATGATGTTCCTAATGAATATGTATTGCCTAGACATGCACACAAGCGCGTTAAAATAAAGTATTAGTAAATATAGAATTAATCAAATCGGCAGACCATGCAAGACGGGGAGACTGGGTGGGATCTTGTTTTACACTAGACGTGGCTGAGATTACGTGGGACGGTTACCCACCTTCGAGTCAAAGGCCAGCGAGTTCGATTCCTTCAACAACATATCTTCTGTCATGTAAGTTACATTTCAGGTTATTAACCTTTAAAAGTATTATGGGCGTGTTCGTTATGTTTATCCACTTAGTGTCTGAAACAGCAATGAGAGAGGCTTGATAAAGACTCCAGGCCGAGTTGAGCAACGGCTAACTTCATGGAGGAGTCATTTTGGAAAAAGTGGCATTCGCTCAGTTGTTCAAGAAACGATGTTTGCCGTGTTCTACAAAGGGTGCAATTGGACCCACTTTGAGCAAGCTGGATCCAATCAGTGTCCTCGGAAGCTGCTTACGTGATATATATCTAATGTGTCTCTCATTCAGGTGCCCTAAGCGGTCTCTTCCCTTTAGATTTTTCCAACTAAAATTCTGTATGCCTTTATCACATCACCCAATCGCATTACTTCTACTGTCAGCCACATTCTCTTTTATCTAATTATCCTACTAACATATGACGAGGAGTAAAAACTTCGTGGCTTGAGTCCGTAAGCGAACTATACCGACCAAGATGATGAGAAGAAAGGTTGGAGCACGAATCACTTAATTCCAACATGTGACGGTGCGAAAGACCGCCTCTGTGGTTTAGTGGTCAGAGTTTTTGGCTATAGAACTAGAGGTCCTGGGTTCGAGTCCTGCTTCTACCAGATTTTCTGAGAATTAGTTGGTCTGGATTGGAGTCCATTCAGTCTCTTGAGGATAAGTGAGGAGCTATTAGAAAGAAATAGCAGCTACGGTCTAGAAAAACCGAGATTAACTACCGTGGGGATCTGCTGCGCTGAACACGTGACACTCTCTGTCCGCAAAAGTTGGCACTAACTTAGCGGACAAGCGACGGTCGCTCGGCCGATATAACTCGATTGCGGACTACAGGCCACAAAGTGCTTAAACACCATTTCATGGAGGCGTATGTGGCCGTGTAGGTAAAGCTATGCGCTCTCTTAAATTCGGCACTAGATGAAAATGAATGGCCAGTTTCACTCTCCAGTCTCTCTCTACCCCGAACAAGGAACCCTTCATTCCTATTTAGCAGAAGACTAGGTTCATTCCAGAGCTCCTCTGTCTCCGCCAGGAACTAAATCCCAGTCTTTCAGTCCGCAGCCAGTTACTTTAAATAATGGGTTCTCCAAAGCCGAATGTAAGCATGACAGTGATTTTATCACGTGTGTAGAAATACGCCCCCAAAATCGTAATATATTAAAATTGTACAATGAATAAACTGACTGAATATGCTTACAATTATTACACAGAATATTTTTTAAATCATTATCATAATCATCATCTGCTTCAAAGTAGGATTTTACTAGCCCATCTTCCCAGCGTCTTCTTGGTCGTCGAGCATTTTTGGCATTTCTAAACTTTTGTGTGCGTCTTGTAAAGTCTGTTCTGAAGATGTGATTATGGCACGTGTTTTGTAGTTGGTAGTGTAAAAGAGAGAGGTTACATTTTTTCCTCTTGTCCCCACTTTGGAGCACAGGGCTAATTTCTCAGTTTCATTGATCATTTTACAGACGATAGGACTCCCTGAACAGGTGATCAGCTCGTCGCAAGGCCTCTACCTAAACACAGGAAAGCACAAACACACACACCAAACATCCATGCCTTGTGTGGAATTCGAACACATGACCCCGGCTTTCGAGGGAGCGAAGAGAGTGCATACCTTAGACCGCTCAGCTGCCTTGCCCATTACATTACATTACTCATAATTCTCAAACTCTCTTTTAAAAAGTAAGTATAAAGATTGGTTTTACTTGCGCGGAAAATAAGCCACGAAATTAATCATTTTCCAAGTTATAGTCGACTTCGTTCATGAAGAAGGCATCGAGATCTGATGGCCTTGTTTGAAGCTTTCGATACCTCCTGACGCGGCTGTCTGTAGCGGAATATCGCTTCACAAACGCCTCTCTTCATTTCATCACTGCTGCCTTAACTTGGGTTGGTTTCTGTTACGGCAAGCATGGTATCGCTGACTTCAAACATAAAATCTCTCAATTGGCGTTTGGTTAATTTGTTTCCTCACAATGTCAACATGAACAGTTGTACAGTCTTCGTTAGGTTGGAGTTTGTTCTTCCACAGAAATTGGTACCAGATTGTGTTAAAATGAATCAACATTGTTCAGTGTAGCGTGAAATGGGGCATGACTCTACATGGAGACGCCCTAGTTAACCTCATTCCCATTCACGAACATTTCTTTATCATACGAGGTCCCAGCCATCAAAATGTTAGTCCGCTTTAGGCTGTCTTGTTAGGATTCGACGCCAAGACTTACACCCATACATAACACGAAAATATCTAGACTATATAATAACGGTTAAACTAAAAGGTAAAGTTGTCCTTGTACTTAACTAATTAAACACTACGCCATTAAGGCATATGGGGAAGTGGATGTGTAGATCCACGTTTTCTTGACCTCGGTACTATTTGGAGGTGAGTGGTCAGCTTCATACCCGTAATGCTTTACCCTCTGGAAAGAGAACGCAGTACCCACTGGATATGAGGTCTGGTGGACCGCAGAGCCGGTCTGGATTCTGTAAAGAAGAGAAAATTCTTGACCTTACCGGGATTCGAACTCCGACCCTCGATCGTCCAGCCCGTAGCCAGTCGCTGTACCGACTACGCTATCACGGCTCTTGTATAATAATAGTTATCCTGAGTATTTCATATATAATTAATTAACTAACAGGCGGGCAAGAAAGACACGGTAGTTTAAACAAATAATAAATATTTGTTTTGATTCTGAATTTCAGAGTCGTGAAGTACAGTGCAGTTACTTTGAAAGAGAAAGAAATCGCTTTCTTTCTGGGCCCTCAAAACCTGGCTATTCCATTCACAGAGTTCCATTCATGCAGCAAGGGAAGTAGGTAATTACAGTGGGAAAAAATGTATATAAATTTGTCCATTGAACGTGTCACGTATGTTATATAGACCACTGTTGCTTCAAGAAGATCATCGAAGGTGGCCAGTTGCATGTATGGAAAGCATGAGTAGGTGTGCATGAAAAATTTGAAATAAATACCTCGAGAACGTATACATATATTCATAACGGAACCGATTCGAAATTTAAATGTGCGCTCTTCACATGGTTTTGCATACATGCATAGCGGTAAAAGAGAGGTGTAGCCCACAGTGTGAGCGCCAAAGAGCAGGGAAGCGAGGTGTGTAGGAGGCTTTCGGCAGATATACAGACAGGCAGATGATCCGTACGTCCCAACTCTTGGTACAGGCAGCAGCCTAAGAAAGTTCATCAAAAGAAACATGTAATACTTCGTTACACCCGACGGAATAATAACAATTTCTGCCTTTCAGACTGGCTCAGAATCATGCTAAGAATTATACAAAAGGCACAAAGAACCGGTCGGGAAAATTATTAAGTGTTTTGTTTCACAGTAGAAAACCTCGATGTTTTGAGGTTTTACCCGACAAAGTAAACTAACTGTCCAACGAGGATCCAATTAACTGACAAAACAATTAGTAAAGTAACCAACCAATCAGGTAACCCAACAACCAGCCAATAATCTAACCAACCAACCAATAAAACTATTAACCTAGCCTACGGAATGAATAGTCCGGGGTAATTTCCCGAGAATTCAAGATTTTCTCCTCTCCACAGCGTCCAGACCGACTCTAGGACCCACCCAGCCTCCTATCCATTGGGTACCGGATGCTCCTTCCACGGGGTTAAAGTGGCAGGGACGTGAAGCTGACCATTCACATATGAAAATGTGATCTATACATCCACTTCCCTATATGTATTCATGGCGTAGTGCTTAATTAATTAAGCACAAGGACAATTTTACCTTTATCTTAGCTTGCAATATAAATACGTAAATAAAACCACGGAAAACAAAACTTCTTGAGGAGCTAACAGACACAGAGAGAATTTCCCCGTATATTTTTAAATCTGAAACTTAATTACCGTATTCACAACAACCAAACACAGATCTCTATGAAACAAAGGGATTCTTTAAAATGACCGCTCATTATAAAGGGAAATCTTCCCTAGGCGGCAACTAGCATTCCCCTACTGCAATACAAAACCGTAGCAATGATCCAAACGCATTTTCTTACTCAATAGCAAAAGCTTGAAACCTCACAGACAAGATTTGCACTAACGCAAATTTGTACCTTCGAGCTGACATCCATGAGATCGAATTATCTTGTTTGGTCACGGGTGAAATAAAAATGTTTTCCTTGACACTACAGCCCCAGTGGGCCTAGGCCTACCTCCACGAACTTCTCCTTTCACACGGGTGAAAATTCTTACCGTAAAGTTCGGTACACTGTATTGTACAATGAATCTTTAGATAGGCAAGCATCTTGCTTTGGGTCTGCCAGACTTGAAGGGAGATTGTCCGAATTTTTGGTCAAAATGCGCCCTCTCAAAAGATCCCCTAAATGTGATGACTAACTCAATAAGGCAAAAACGACATCTGCTTATTTATAATTCTTCATTTAAATTTTCTCATAATTCTTTTCAAATCGATTCCTTCTTCGCTTCTTACTAGTGACGTCACACTCCTATTAAGTGCGAAAATTTTGTTTATAATATACATTGATACCAGATTCATGCCATAAATTTGGTGTGTACAGCATCCAATAGCCACTAGACTTCCGCAACAAATTAAAATATTTGAAGTATTAAAATTTTGGACTGTTTTGATGACATATATCTATGCAAATATTTCAATCGGGACAGCGAACACGTATCCAATTATGATTGTATTCATATGGGTTGTGACACCTTGTACTCTATGTGTTTATGGTTAATTTAAGGACGCTGTCAGTAGCTCAGAAAATATAAATTCGAACGATAGAGTTACCAATAAGCAATGAATTGAGAGTAATGTGGAATGAAGGAATATGATGTAATTTCAGGTACTGGGAAAATAGCGGCTCCGATCTAGAAAACCGAAATTAACGGCCGTGGGGATTCGTTGCGCTGACTACGCGACACACTCTATCCGCTAAAGTTGGCACTAACTTCGCCGACAAACGGCGGGCGCTCTGTCAGTCGGTATAGTTCGCTTGCGGACTGAAACCACGGTGTTTGTTTTCTTTTGTCCCGACATTTTACTGGAGAGATTAAGGAGGTGGCCGAAAAATATCCCAAGGCAGCATGGCGTGTCTCGACGTTAAGATCTGAACCTCGGACTTCCCGAAATTAAACAGGAGCGAGGTTCAATTACGTCTCTTCTAGTAGGTTGTACCTATGTTTCTTAGGAAACTGCTGCCTCTAGCTTCACTGAAGAAAGCAAGGCAGCAGAAGGACACAATCTGAAACTTCATATCGCCGTGAGAACCCCAGATCTCATACATGTGTCCCGTCCCTGACGAGGACCTATCTGAACTCCTGCTGCCGCTGTTCTGTCCTCCCTGTGATCAAAACAGGGACCGATATTTTGGGTGTAGCCAGTTATGGTACAAAATTAGAAAATTCTGCATTCAAAACTGAATTATTAGCCCCAAAATTTATTGCAACTGAATGCAAAGAGAAGTGAAAATTTGCTACAACATAGCTTACTCTCGGGTTCAAGATCAGTACTATATCTCGGTTTCAAACACCATGAAGCAGCTAGAATGCCTGTTCTTGTCACCATTGGTTGTGTACTTCAAGTTATATATATTATGATCTCAGGTTGCAAGTGCCACATGAATGAATAATGAATTGCTATTCCTTTGTTTAGAAAGTTAGAGGAAAAAGGAGTCAACAACTTATGTGCTATTAATTTCTAGCAAGAAATTAACTTTCTGAACTTCGCATAAGAAGTCTTAATGTCTTAATTACAAAGCGAGTCCAATTTCAATTGCTACTTAAATTTCTTTAAGAAGATGTGTTCATGCAAAAGGTGACTACAGCACTAGGTTTTTACTGAAGGTCTCGTTTTCTGTTGGCGCCCAGTTAATTTTATTCATTCATCAGTAATCTGTCAGACGACAGGTCCACAACGATTAATATAATCATTGCAAGGTGATTTTAACTTAAATTTATTTCAAAGCCTTCTCTAAATGTTAAAAAATTTCATACAGTTTTATTGGTTCATTGGCGTGTTAATGAATCAGAGTTTAATGTATGAATGTCATACATCTTCGGCACTGTCTAAAACTATTGCAGCGAAATGAGGTAGTCGATTCTATTTCTAGACACTCCAATAGACGTTCCCTTCGGAATAACCCAATTTTACGCACAAATTAAAAAAAAATCTATAAATTTCTAAGTTTAAATATAACTATACCAGACACCGAGGGACCTGGAGTATCAAAGTTTCGGGTCAGTTTACGAAAGCCCGTTGAAGCAAATAGCGAAACACGTCATGATAATCGTGTAGTAACGAAAGTAGATGCTTCTTTCTGTGATTTTGTATACCACTTTTAGGGCGAAAATATCCTGTAGTGTCGATTACTCTACATTTATAAAACATGTCCTCAGTTGTCAATTGGAATAGACTCACTTATAGGAATTCTACAGAATGTGGTGCAAAATTATTTCTGAATTGATTAGGACACAGCTTTCAATCATAAATAAATTTTAAGCTTAATATATATTATACCTGAATCTCATTTCATGTTTACAGGAAGAAGCAAGAATAGAGTACGAACATAAATTATCCTTTATCACAAATTTTCTGCGCTTGAAAGAGAAGTACAATTAAAAACAAATTTCCGTTAAAATTGGAGCCAACATTGGAAAAATTAATGCCGATATACCTAAGTTCCGTATGCAAAGTCCTTCACTAAATTTAACTTAATACTCCTGCGAAAGCAGCCATTCAGTTTTTTCGACTTTTGTACAAGCGAAAAGGATAGAAAAAGCTCGAAAATAAGTTAAATTATGTGTTATATTAATTCTGTATGTAACGGTTGTCGTTAATCACAAGCAGCATAAGTAAACTCGGGGGTTCAGTAATCTATTTACGTAAAAAAAAAAAGAAAGTAAAGCTATCCCTGTACCAGGCTGTGAGGGCCCATAGGGTTATGAAACGTTGAGAGTCTCACACTATCTAGAAAATTGGCTCAAAAATGGCGGCAAGATTGTCAGCCTTACGCACCGGCCGCGCTTTACTACCCAGGAAAATTATTGAATTAATTCCTGGTACTCATTTCTGTTAGAGGCTGAGTAAACCCCAGGGCCTAGTGTGGCTGGAAGGATTAGGTCAACTGAAGAAAATCCAATGACCTCATCGGGACTTGAACCCGCGACCTTCCGGCTTGTAGCATAGCGCCTCAACCACTACACTACCGCGTGCCCCACAATCTATTTACATATAGTTAAGAAAGACGAAGATTGATTACTGCTAAAACAAAACCAATCACTGTGACAATAACAAACTAAGCAGCAATGTGATAAGTTTACTTAAGTCTGTTTCAGTAACATAATCCTGCATATAGTCCTGCCTTCTATGGTTTTCTTTCAGAAGTTGTCTGATTCCCACGAGCTCTACAGGTTTCATAATTTCAACGAAATTATACTAGTTGCTGTACTGTCAATATGAGAGTGTCAGATGAAACATCCTTCAGACTTGATTATAAATTTGTTTAAAATAACAAAATTCACTCTTTAATGCGTCCTAATTACACAGCATCAAAGTTTACACAATCACAGATATC
Organism: Cryptotermes secundus; assembly: GCF_002891405.2. Taxonomy (NCBI): domain Eukaryota; kingdom Metazoa; phylum Arthropoda; class Insecta; order Blattodea; family Kalotermitidae; genus Cryptotermes; species Cryptotermes secundus. Next base: position 769,408 of record NW_019738985.1, read on the forward strand.
CTTGCTTTTAAATATTTTCACGTGTACACGTAACAAAAATAACGGGTTCTATTTCGGTTGACAGAGTTTATTACCACCTTAGTTAGAAGCTCTCTTAATCACACATAAATACATAGCTATCGCTGATTTACACATTTTCCAGTTCACCGTTGCCCACGCACTAGGATTCACAGTCTTCACTAGTTGTCTCCTTGCAGCAGATCTCAACACTGAAACTAGCATTTCAAGTTACTGTGAAGTCTTCTTGTTTTCAATCACTTTGTACTCCTCTGTCTTAATCTGAACTAATCTTCACAATTCACTAAGGACATGCTCCATTCTCGTCCTTGTGCTCTCAAGTGTTGAGCCCTCCTGGACTCTAAATCCAAGCTACAGTAGCTCATCGTTATATAGGCGCCGCGCGGACAAAACAGAAAACACAGTTCTACTGTTGCTTAGGGCAGACCACAGAGAAAACAAGTCAATTGACACGCTGAACGTTGACTAGCAATGGGCTATAAACATTCGTCCTATTGTTGCATGCGCGTGTCGCGGTATGTTTGTTGAGCCGTTGCCTGGCAATGTGTTGACACGTCACAATATTTTAGGTCTATATGCACTACTTCAATTAGTGTAATGTACTCGTACTGGCAGCCGGTCACCATAGCCGAGCGGTCTAAGACGTGTACTGTCTTCGCTCGCTTGGAAACCGAAATCGTGGGTTCGAATCCCACTCAGGGCATGGATGTTTAATTTGTGTGTGTGAGTTTTTCTGTGTTTGTGTACAGGCAGAGGCCTTGCGACGAGCTGATCACCCGCCCAAGAAGTCCTACTGAATGTGTAAGATCTAGAAAAACCTAAGTGAACGGAGAAGTTCATGGAGGTAGGCCTAGACCCACTGGGGCTGTAGTGCCAAGGAGAAAAACTGGTACTGGCACGTCTCAGTAAGCTGTGACTAACTTCATGAAGCAGATTCCTCTAGAAGCTGATAACCTCTTCATCTCATAGCGAAATTACCCGCCTTTCATGGAACCCAAATGTTCATTGCCTCTTCCACAAGAGCCTGTATTTTGCCAGTTTACTCCAGTTCACGCAATCAATATCTGTAGCTTTATGATTCATGTGTTATCCTCACAGCTATATCTAGGTCTTCAAATTTCTCTCTTTCCTTCACAAAATCCAATTAAAATTTTGTAAGTATTTCTTATCTCCACCTGTTCAGTCCATTCGATTATTCCTGATATACTTGTATCTGTTGGATGTTACTTAGCATTAGGCATCTAATTAGTCCATATGCACTTCCTCCTGTTTATCTCTCGTTCTTTCGTTTTCAGATTGTCCTTCGAGTGAAAGATCAAAGTTCTCACCAATATAAGGGGGCAAGCGAAATTATTGTCTTGGCATATTATAGACTTTAAGTAATATGAATTATGTACAAAATAATGAAATTTAAATACAGCCATAATAATAACAATGGCAAGTATTGTTGAATTTATTTATTGCTTATTTAACGAGACTATGATTATCTCAGCCTATACTGCCTCAAGGGTATAATGAATTAGAAGTTGGGAAGATTGTCAAAGAGAGCGGTCGTGGCCTAATATGAAGTACACTCTCTCTCATCCTTTTCCCACAGGACACCCGAAAACCAGGGAAAATATCAGACAAGTTAGCCGTCTCCATGTCGAGATTCGAACCCAGGATGAACCATGATTGCTAACTTCGCAATCGCTACGTTGGGCAACTGTTGCTGATAATACACGTTCACGTAATTACATTTTTATAAATTAACTTACTTTATTACAGATTTTAGGTACATATTTAAAGTGTTTTACAATAAGATTGACATATCTGAAATATTTCCTTCTTAACCGTATTCTGATTAAGATTTGGGGGGGATTTCAACAGCCACTTTACGGCGTAACTCATACTTTCAGAAGGCCTTTTCGCTTGACCTTTCTAGAGCCCAAACTTTCTTCTAAAAACCCAAGTCTTGTATCCTCTGACATTGGTTTAAGTTCAGCTTCTTCTATGTCAGTTATATTTGAATTTCTACTTTTCAGTCTTATACCATTAGAGCAAGGTCGCTGGCTTCATGCTCCGTGCCACAAAATATTCACATTTCTACAGAATGAGACTACATCGCTCTAAATGCTTACGGCGGTCTGCTAACAATGCTTTGAATAATAAGTAATTATGCTTGTTCCTTCCCCTCTCTGTGTGTGATACAGATTCATAATGGCTTTTGTTACGTGGGACCAAAATAAGGAATGAGAGCGTTCTCCAAAACAGGGGATTCCCAAGTGGGACGTGTGCGCCTGAGGGTGCGGATTCGTGATATTTAAAGAGTATTAACCTCAAAACAGAGATTTATGCATGAAGACCACTAGGTTATGTAGGATGACGCCTTTGGAACACGCGCCGCTAACTCTTGCCATTCAACAAGAGGTCAAGGAGTTTCGAGAAAAGAAAGAGATAAGTCCTGAAAATGTTTGGCTATGAAATTTATGGCACAACTAAAGCCGGTTAAGGAACAACAAGGTCCATAGCCTACACGACAGCAATTTGTCTGTTCTCCTTTAATCAATACGTGTTTCTTATACAACACAAACCGAAGAATAATCATTTTATGATATATTATTTATAAAAAAGTTCTTAATAATTTCCAAGAATGGAATATTTAATTTTAAAACTTATTAATGTTTCTATAAGCTAACTTCAATACAATGTATTTCGTTATTTATCATACTATACATCAAGAGTAATAGGCTTATCCAAGCTACATAATAGGAGGCCAAAAAGGAAAAAAAAGCGACAAATAAATATAAATACAGTTGTTGCGACCCAGCTGAATACTAAAGATGCTATATCATCTTCAGGGGCGCGAGGAGGTGCATACGTTTTAGTTGGTTGTGAGTAATTTTTCGGTGATTCCCGTATCACAGATTTTGTGGCATAGAATTGTAGACTACACATGAATAAATCATTGGAAAACACTTGAAAGTTTGCGGTAAAAGCACAACTGAAGCATCACTGGTATTTGATCAGAGGAACTGGGGAAAGCCACACAGAACACTCAGGATAATCGATTTCCCAGTCGAGATCTAGCCCAGCATCTCCAGAATACAAGCATAAATATTATTGCTATGCACATCAACCATTCACACTGAAATAAACGAACGTAACCTGTGCTGGTTACTACTGAGGAAATTCAATAATTTGTCAGTTACGGTATTCTGTTCAAAAATTGTTACAAAGGACAATACCAGCCGTCAGATAGTTTCCAAAATACACCCTGAATTTTTATTTCTCCGACTAACGTATATGCATCATAGAGCCAAGTAAAAAGAAAATAATTATCCAAAGCTATGAAGAATTTAAGATTGGGCCGTTTTCCTGCGCACTCAGTTTTCTGGGGTATTTTACGGCGCTGAGAGCATCTGGAGCACCAAACGGCATGACGACTGATAAACAAAAAATTGGAATATATTTGGAAGGATGCGATCAAGGATTAATCGAGGTGCTATCCGGAAACTAGCTGGAGGGACAGAGGAAACCCACGATTAACCTTAATTGGCAACTTTGTGCCCCGGAGAATATCTGAAGCAAACACCTCCCGAATACAAATCATCCAGCTGCGTTCTACCAGTTCAAATATTTCGTAATTATATACCCAGTCAAACTGAACCTATGGGTAAAATTATACATTTGCGACTAATGAATCTAATACACAAAACATGTCTCTCCGATTATAATACATATTTTAGTTACATAAAATCATAGTGTTTAAATTGTTTTCAGTTATTTTCTACAAAAAGGGTTTTCGAGTCGATTACGAGTATCAAGTTTAGTTTTACTCAGAATTTACATTATAAATAGATGATACCATTGTCCTCTGAAATATTCATGCTAAATAACTTCGTGAACAAATCAGTTGGACTCTCATCTGCAATTGGAATATTTATCTTTGGTCTTCATTTTGTGGCAAGTAAAAAGTAAATCCCTCTAACAGTGGATCTGTCTGGTAGGCATAAACTGAAACAGTTTAATGCACTAACAAGAACATAAATCTGCATTAAGCTATACAGATATTTCCAGAACAGGCTTTTCGAGGCAGCTAAATGCCACGTACTTTATTCAGAACTCAGATGCGATCTACACCGAAGGCCACACAAAATTATCTTAAATAAGATGAAGCTTTCTGCGAAGTGTCTTATCTTTTTATAACTTTATTCACTAACAACAGAACGTGAAAATATTTGAACAGATTTCGCTGACAAGAAGCAACAACAACAATTGAACTATTTACATCGCTGTGCCTTATTGTGTATTGCACAGTACGGTTATAATAGCCATATGAAAGAAATTCACATTATCTAAAAATCCATTTTATTATAATATTCTCCCGTCCTTTGAAAGAATTCATCAGAAACTGTGCTATGCTTCCTGTCTGTCTGATCTGTGCTACAAGGCCAACTGTTTGCAAATCTCTTCAGCTTATTTATTTCAGCCTTGACATGAGAACAGCCGGATTAGTGGCAATATTCATCACGTCTATCTCCATTAACCATTCAATTTCTGGTATTCTCCAGTCTTCTCAATGCCACGTTCTTTCAAGTACTCGCATGTGTCACGTTTTAAGGCTGTACCTTATTTAATGATATGGCGTGCTGTTCCGTACGTTGTACAACGATACTTTCGGTCTCTGGACTATATAATGTCGGAGTGCAGGATGATACATAAATGATGAAGAATTTGAAAGAATTTGCAAGGAAGCATTCATGGCTTGATCGAGATTCTATTCCAGCATTTTCCTCAAGGGATTTAAGAGAAACACGGAAACCTCAGTCAGGATAGCCCGTGTCCCAGCAGAGATTCGAACCAAGTACCATGCGAGTGCAAGGCTTGAGGTTTACCTCTAGACCGACATGTTTGCTAATACAGTTTGAATTTCAAAATCACTCAATACTAAATAAATACTCGGACACCGTGTACAAACACAACTATAATTTATAGGCTAATCTCCTTCACTTATCCAAAGATACGCAGAAAGATTATGCAATTTATAGGTATGCTTGTGGTTACCATTTTGCCAGACTTCACACTTCAAATTTTTCACTTTCTTTTTACCAAACGCAAAGATTAAGGAAGAGGTTCGCAAGGTCACACTGTTACAGATCTACGTTTCACAAAAACACACTTCTTAAAAAAACTGCTTTACAAGTTCTATTATTACTCTTTTCATTATATTCTCCCTCAGATCAGAAATGTTTTTAGGGGCATAAACATGAAACCGTAACGTAGATTGCAATGTCATGAAAATGTGTCACTTAGAACGAAAATTAACCAGGGCGCGATAGAAACACTTGGATATGACGTCATACTCTTTCTTTCCTTATAACATAAAGCAAGAAATTCTTGGAATAACTGATCGCCTACTTTCCTTTGATATGGCATGGAACGTATGGAAAGCGAACATCCAAAATTTATTTGTTGCCACGGAAAAACTTTGACAGAACCGTTGCCTAGCAACGAAAGGGACACACACACACACACACACACAGTGATAGGTCGGTCAGTCTGTCAGTTGGTCGGTTAAATTGCTATTGGCCTCGTCAGCAGTCTTAAAGCAACTCTGACTCTGAACCTAGCTGAAAAGTTGATAAGGGTGAAGGTTGCATTTACAGACACATGGACACACAGAGAACAAGGTGATTTCATACGTCTACTTTTTCACTACAAATTTAATATTTGATATGGAAACTGGAAAGAAAACTTACTATGTATCCGTAGTTGTCATAAAAATTAGAATATTATATTTAAGCATCCTGTTGCACTCCACACGACAAATGATATAATGATACAAATTCCGTCCCAAGTGCAAACAATATATTATGTGTTATACACCAGATGATGGCCGCCTGAGGCCGAAACATGTAGTGTAGCGGAGCAAGATCAAGACACATAATATATTGTTTGCACTTGGGACGGAATTTGTATCATTATATCATTTGTCATAAAAATTAAATTAAACTGGATTTTATAGAATGAGAATTGCGCATGTACTTATACACTTTAAGCAATAAAGTTGTCACCAGTTTTCAGTATCAAACCACAAATGCTTAAACAAAGTTTCTTAAGATCTTCCTAATCAACAAAAATTTCATGGTCTCCTACATGGCCACTTGACATTCTCTGTAAATCAGATTATTCTGATTTCATGGTAAGTGGCATTAAATTTTTACGGTCATATAAATATTTTATTATTGATTTTTAATCGTAAAACATAGTGATTTAGTGGTATAGAAATGTAAATGTATATTTACTGTATTTTTATAGCTTAATTTCTTACGATCATATATGAAAGAGACCCATTAAAGGACTGTAATGAATATTGTTCAAAACCATAAAATATTTGTTTACGTGAACTCAAGCTTGCAGCTTCAACTGCCATTATCCTAGCATTATCCAAGGCTACTGATTTATGAAGCACTCGCTTGGGATAGCCTCAGGTGACTTGACACGCTTAAGACGTTTTATGACGATCGGTTTAGACGGTCAAGGGTAATTAATGTTCTTGCCTCAACAATTTCAGAGGATACAGCTTTGTATTACTGATTATGGGAAGAATTTATGAAGTACACCGCTGAGATGACCTCAGATGGCACGATATATACACAAAGTTTCAAAAAGATTTGTTTAGTCTTTCAAGTTTTATTACCAGGAGAAACACACAGGCACAGATACACAGTAACAGTAAGGTGATCTCATATGGCTAGTTTTACTCTTTCAAAATAAGAAAAATAGGCTAAAAGCGTACTAGCTGTAAGGAAATAGTCGTAGCACGAAATTCATGAAGCAGAATAATTCTTGATATGCTAATGGTCGCTCAAAAATTTCACAGCTTTTAAAGAAAACTTCCAATTCTAATACAGTTTAAAAACTAGTGTAGACTGTACCATAAGCTCAGCTGATTAGCCTCCGGCTTCCTACCACTCCGGTCCGGGTTCGAGGTCAGTGCGGGACATGTATTATTTATGGCATGCAAGGTGGCACTATGTCGGAACTTCTACGGTTACTTCAGTTTCCTCTGCCAATTCTCATACCACCAACTGCTTCAAACTCATTTATCATCATCAGCATCCTCAGCTGGTGCAATGAGCCAAGTGGACCAACAGGCGTAACAAGAAGATTTAGCCTCACCCCGCCTTAGAGTAAAAAACGTAGCGAGTGAGAACGGTAGGTACTTTTAATAATATTAATTTATCTCTGTGAGTGGAGTAACATCCGGGTCAAAGTGCTGCTATAGTAAATCCACAGTGGATCCAGCAGACCGCTACTCCTCTTGGCCTACTGGACTGGTAACTTTATATTTTTCACGACCCCTTCCTTTCTTGATCTGCATATTAAATTACGTTCGGTTCGGACTGGAACTCGGATACCATACACCTCCTGAGAAGATTATACTTATTAAAGAAAACCTTCTTACACCTCCTGCCCACAGCGTGACCTAACCTTATTCAGTTTTACAGAGAAAAGAAAAATATGAATTGGGTCAATGTACGATACTCAAACTTGTGTTATGATTTTATGGACTAATGTTTCAGGACCGATTTTCCTTAGATTGTCTTTTAAGTTTCGATTAGGGAATAAAAATAAGGCGGGAAAAAGGACATGAAAACAAAGCCACGGTCACTGTGTTCCAGTGACCCAGGCTTCCAGTGATGGAAGTACAAGGTTATGGCTTCCATTGCTGTCCCTAAGCGTATTAATGAACTGTTCTGGTTCGCAAAATGTTTGCTAGCTATCATCAACAATAGTATAAGTGTATATCTGCACAGTGTTATGCAATTTGAGGAAAAAATACAGGCTCCGGTGTTTTAAACCTTTTCTTTCTTTCCTTCTCTTTCTTTCGCTATTTAAATATGTTAGTCAGTATCTAGACTGTGTGACGTTTTGTTAGGACGATTACTGAATATAGAGCAGCCGATGTAACGGACATTGGCATTGGAAGCCCAAGTACTCGCATAAAACCTGCCCCAATGCCACATTTTCCCACCGCAAATAGCATATGTGGAGGAACCCAGGTCGCAGTGATAGGAAGCCGGCTGTTTGGTATAGGAGTTCTGAGCGTGTGAGACGCAGGCAACGGGGGGACCAGGAAGGCTTGTTGCTTCACGTTCTTCGCCAAATATTTTTAGGGTGATAATCCATGAGAATGGGGATGAGACGGCAGCATGCATAAAAGCATACACAGCTTATTTGCATAAGTGTCAGGGAATCCTGAATTTCTTGACTGGTTAGCGACTGATAGCTTCTTATAGAAGGTTCTGGTCCATGGAGTTCTTTAGCGTTCTTGTTATGGTGAACTCTTGAGAGAGAAAGACAAAACTGTTGAAGGCAGTAGAAGGTAAAGTTATCCTTGCGCTTAACTAATTAAGCACTTCACCATGAAGGCGTATGAGGGAGTGAATGTATATATCCACATTTTTCTTGACATCGTTACTAGCTGGAAGTGAGTGGTAAGATTCACGTCCCTGTTGCTTTACCCCCAGCGGAAGAGACCCCGCTACCCGTTGGATAGGAGGTCTGATGGACCCCAGAGCCGGTCTAGGCGACGTGGAGAAGATGAAATTCTTGACGCTATTGAGACTCGAACTCCGAACTCTCAGTCTTCGAGCTCGTAACCAGTCTCTATACCGAATGCGCTATCCCGGATCCCGTTGAAGCCAGTAAGGCATCTGGGATGCCACATCTGGGATATGATGTATAGTATACCCCCAGAAAGTTACAAGCGTTTCTGAGAAACGTACTGCCACCATCCTCAGTATAAAAACGTTACTAACGTCCTATCAGATTATACGGTGCCACATCGCGGAATAGAAACATTTTAAGTCTCTTCATGCCTAATTCTACGAAGAAAATTATGCTCATGCATATACCTACGAGTTTTTCTCCTTAATACCTTTTACAGAACTTACCTTTACACTAAAATACCCGTGATTATACGGTGAATAGAATGCCTAATGCTGTCTAATTTGTTCCGCTAGTCTAAATGGCTATAGCATACCAAGCGAGCGAAGTACAGATTCTCTTTAGAACGAAAATAACAGGCCTGCATAGTTAGCGACATGGCTTCAAGCGTGTCATTAGTTTATAAATATAACGCAATGAGAAGGGATTACGCATAAGTGTGACCTCACACCACAGACCAATAATGCATTACGCCATACTAAAGTAGAAATTGCAGCCAAGTCTAGTAGTGACAATCATCGGCGTATATACAGAGGCAAAACGTCTGACTTTGGATTGAGCAGTTACACGGTTCGAATGCTTCGCGGAACACCTGGTGCCCTTGGATGACGTGTGATGTGCATTTTCTTGGCTCTTTCATCCATATTGTCAAGAGTTTATGGCTCCGTGACTAATAAGAACGGGGTTTGGATTGGATTATTCGATTTATTGACACCTTTTTTGAAAATATTTTTAATCACAATTAATTACAGACCTATTGCTGATCTACCCACCTCACAAAGCACTGGGACACGCTAAATCGTCTGTCTTCACTAGTCATATACTGGCAACGGATTTGTAACAGTCTTATGACAGGTCTTCTCCTCAAAGTCTAACATTTAACTAACAACTTATCTAAATTGTTGTAGTTGTTAATCGTATTTGGTTTGTATTCATTGTGGTAGGATGTCCTTATTGTTGTGTTTTGTGTATTGTGTTTTGNGATGACTTCTCCGTACACGGTCTCGGATCGGACAACACAGAGAACACATCCGTTGCTAAACAATGGATATATGCGAGCAACATAGAAAACATCTCTTGCGACACTGGTTCCATTGTTGCATTCACAGTCGCACAGAAACGGAACCTATCAAATTGTTGCCTGCGTATTCGTTGCCGCGGGAATGTGTTTACTGAGTCATTGTCTAGAAACGGGTCTACATGTCACAATATGTGGAGTCAATAACTTCAGAATTGTTTCAGTTAATCTAGAAAGTCCACGTCCCTTGTAGAATCTGAAGTTTCACTACAGTATTCACAAAATTCAATCGCTGCACTCTGTATAGGGCAAATTCCACAATCAACAATTTCTCTTGAGATTCATTTTAATATCATTCCTCCAACTTCGTCTAGATCTGAATCCATTCCTTCCTTTCAAGTTCTCAATTAAAATCATATGTAAAAATTGTCTTTAGTTTACGCAGGATATGTCGTTTTGAATTACTCTTGTAAGCCCTTTAAGGAATGGACAGCGCAACGGAAACACTATCATTGCTCGGGTAATCTTCAGTTCTACAGAGACAGGCTCATAGTTATAACCGCCTACAGCTCCCCCTCCCCCTTAATTTAATCGATACATCGCGCTTCAGTTTTAAACTGAAAACCAACAGAACTGACGGTGAATACCGTTACAAGTTATTAGTATTTGCTAACGACATTTATGGGTAGTAAATTGACAGGGCTTTGTGATTTATTGATTCCAGTTTGTATGGTTCTAAATACATCGTTACTGAAATGATGTAACTTCTCGTTGCCCTACCTAAATAAACTTATGCAGCCTCCATATTCCTACTGAAGAATGCGCGCGCAGAAAACTTAAGTCGCATTACGACGAAATCATCCCCCTTACATTGAATCTAGCCGGTCACGGTAGCCGAGAGGTCTAAGGCATGTGCTGTCTTCGCTCGCATGGAAACCGGGATCGTGGGTTCTAATGCCACTCAGGACATGGATGTTTAGTTTGTGTGTGTGCGTTTTTTCTGTGTTTGTGTACAGGTAGAGGCTTTGCGACGAGCTGATCACCCGCCCAAGGAGTCCTACCGAATGTGTAAGATCTAGAAAAACCGAAGTGAACGGAGAAGTTCATGGGGGTAGGCCTAGGCCCACTGGGGCTGTAGTGACAAGGAAAAAGAACATGGAATCCAACAGGTGTCTAAGGACATATTTTAAGATTTAATTCTGAAGAAGTAGACACAAATTGAAGAGACCTCTTTGGATTTTCCTTATTGTGGTTATGAAACAAAGAAGGGAATGAAGGAAGGAAAGTCGTAGGAAACATCACTTGGACGTCTGTGGCTTGCTAAAGCCAAGTTCAAAATAAGCGACTCCCTTTGTTAGGACGTCACCGCTATGTTTTTATGTAAATCTCTTTATGAACCATAACCACTCTAAATGCATACGTGATTTTGATGACTACCTTCTTTGTGCTGCTTAATTGAAGACAGTTCATCAACTGCTTACCTTATACAGAGTCAAATATTTAAATCATAGGTAAATGGAAAAATTTTGATACGGCATAAAAGCAAACAGTCGTGCATGTTCTTATAGCATTTTTCTGTACTTACCAAAAGCTAATTAAGAAAGCTGATGAAGAACGATACGATACTAGATCTCTGGCAAAGATTTCAAAGCAAACTTTCAGAAAAACGCCTTATCTGTCCGTCTGTCTGTGGCACAAATCAACATCTAAGCAGTTGGGTATTTCTTGCCTACTTAGATGTGGAAGACTTTGATAAACACGTAGGAAAATCCTGACTCCCGATTCATTCTGACCCAACGCCCACTACACTTACGTCTAAAAACAAATTTTTGTAAATTTAATGAGAGATTAATTATACATTTTGTTGACTTTCATTTTGAGAGCCCTATACATTAGCTATACTGAAGGCCATATACAAGGCCATAAAGAATCTTTCGTTTGTACCACAAATTAATTGACAATTCTCACTGAAAATCTGTATGGGAGGTTTTCACCAGAGTTTGTTCAGGAAATATGTTTCTCAATGATAATTAGCTATAAGAAAGTGTACAATATGATTTACCATAAGTTTGTTATGAAAAATGTTTGCATACATTTAGTCAATCATCTTAAATTTAACCATATTGACGACTAAATTTTTCATAGTTTTGTTTAAATTTTATTCTCTATATTATGCTGTTTAAATATAAAATTTTTGCTAACTTTGTATAATATACTTGTGTTGTGTTGTGTTGTGTTGTGTTGAATTGTCATTTACAAGCAGACCGTGGCGTAAGATTAATCGATTGCGAAGAAGACCTTATGGGCTATTTTGAAATACATCTCAGCGTAAATCCTCACAGTTTTCAGTTACTGAATCGTGGTCGAGTCATGATAAGAAAGGTGCCAAGAAATGAAACAATAGTGAACAGAGACCACTTTTGCAGAGCAGAAAGCTGCTATACTCACAAGTAAACAGGCCAGACACGAAAGGAACAGATGGTGAAAAGGATAGCTTTGTACGGGATGATTTAAGATTATACCAATTTACTGTAAACATGTTAGACTGTGATGCATCTCGCAGAAGTGGAGAGCATCATGATATAAATATTTATGATTACTTTTAGCAGTAACAATTAATTTCATAACTTATACTCTTCTCCAAGTATAATTAGAATGATGAAGTTAAGGAGGATGAGGTGGGCATGGAATGTAGCATGAATGAGGGAGACGAGGAATGCATATAGGATATTAGCAAGAAAGCCAGGAGGAGAGAGACCATAAGGAAAAATAAGGCGTAGGTGGGCGGACAATATTAATATAGATCTGAGAGAATTAGTATGGGATGGTATGGATTGGATAGATCTGGCTCGGGATAGGGACCAGTGGAGGGCTCTTGTGAACACGGTAATGAACCTTCGGGTTCCATAAAATGCTGGTAAATTCTTGAGTAGCTACACAATAAGCAGCTTCACAAGAAGGGCTCAGCTCCAGGAGTGATGTATTAATCTCTATATTCACGTAAATATAAAAAATATTGATATTTTCTGGAGTTCATTGAACGATGCATAAATGAAACTGTTTCTTCGTAATCAGACTTTGTGACAAAGACAGTATTTTGCTGTCTATATCAGTGTCACACGCAAGAAATTTTATTTTATTTTGAATTTGGTTCAGCTTCAGCAGTTTGTCAGCGTGCTACGTAGAATGCATCACTGGCCTCTCTTTCTTTGTCTCTCTCTCTTTCGTTACATGAACAGATACCCATTCCCGGCTCTTGACCGTTAAAGTGGGTCCGACATGAAATGTTTACTGGTGCCTCAACCCTTCACAATGTAGGACACTGCTACATTCCAAACCACATCTCCATCAACATCTCATTAAGAATATGGAAAGAACAGAGATACCTGTATCTTGTGTTCTACGTCATCTGTAGCTTGTCTTCTTTTGTCAGGAAATTTGTGTTAATTTATTATGATACAATACCAAGCATATACAACAAGGGTCATGCCAGTCATAATGTGTGTGCTACTTCGAAACCATGTTCACATAATATTTTAGGAGGCATGTACCACTGGTTGCGAAATTCCACCGATAACATATTATAAACCTAATTGACAGCTCGTATTCTGGCCAGGAATGTGGGAAGATGCCTACAAAAGTACCCCCCCCCCACATTTCCAATTCCAGGAACGTATAACTTTAATGGTTACCATTTATACTTTCGACTTTGATTAACTGCTGAACGTTTATTCTTTGAGTGTCTGCTTCAGTGGTTCATCAGTCATTCGAACATACGTACTACACTAGTTCATTGGCTCCCAATCTTTACTATAATGGCGCCTTTTTCAGCTTATCATAATCATCTCAAACTCCTTCATAAACATTTGTGTATATAAAGAAGATGTTTCTCAGGTTTCCCTTCTAATATCAACAGGTTTTCCTCAATTAACAACATTTATCAATATTTTTTTTTCCAATTTCAGGAAGATTCTTAATCTATATCTGATATTTCCACAATTATAATCAACTTTCCCAAAATATCGTCTTCCCCCCAACCAGAACGTTGCTTCACTCCAAGGGGGAGTGATCTACAATAAGTAATCCACTGGTCTGACATATATTGTAAAGTGTTATTTCACTGGCAACGGAATCCTAAACAGGCCGTTGGTTGGGAATGCCTTGGGCAACAAACTCTTTTCCCCGGTGACGGAAGGTTTCGTTGTGAAACCAAACAGGTTACCGGTATTCTACAAGGTATCGCATTTCCAAGACAGGAGAAGGTTCACTGCGTAGCAACGGCCGCGGATACATAAGGGGGTGAATGCATTCGCCGAGTCAGTCTTAGTATAGCAGCTTTCAAAGACAGTAGAATGCATCAGCCGAGACAGAGTCGTCTTCCAGTACAGTTGAAATATAGGCGCCGCAGTTGAAGATTGAAGCGTGAAGATTGTGATGCCGGCGACGTTATAAGGGGATAATAATTGAACTTGAGTGTGTAAAAGTGAGAGTTCAATAAATATTCGTTAAATCCGAGACCCACGTGAAATTATTTGTCGCGTAACTCAGCCAACACGCGACAATATATATATTGTAACGTGTTTCCCGTTACCGAAGACGCCGTAGAGATGGTTAATTGGTTTATTTAACAATCTACAAGTAACGGCTACAATTGCTTATTACACAGTTGCGGGGTTTCACACTTTATAACCCTAATCGNAGGTAGAACAAAGAACGTTTTGAATGTTAGCCTCAGACAATTCACATAAAGAAGTCTTCTGGGATTTGGCACCGTGTATATGTGGTGTTAACTGACGTTTCGGAGGAACGTATCGCCCCCATCTTCAGGGTAGAAGAAAAAGTATAAGAATTCTGCAAGCGACAACACCGTGAGAAACGGTAAAGCAGACTTTACCGTTTCTCACGGTGTTGTAAAATACGTTCCTCCGAAACGTCGGTTAACACCACATATACACGGTGCCAAATCCCAGAAGACTGCTTTCTTCATAGTCACCGCCGTGAAAGCCTCAAATCTTACAATTCACATAAAGGTTAGCGCCCTGACTCCATGTGCCACACCAACTAATTCGGTAGCACTGAGGTTACAGAAAAGCCCCAGTACGGTTCGCACAGTATGTCCAGGTCCTCAGGGGTAATTAGATTTCTCAGGGACGACGAATTTAATGACTTTTGTATTAAATTGCGATATATTGTTTTGTGTTCTAAAAATATAACTAGCCCGAGACTAACGAGCATCTCTCTTCTGGCTTAAACTACTACTACTACTACTACTACTACTACTACTACTACTACTACTACTACTACCACCACTACCACCACTACCACCACTACCACCACTACCACCACTACCACCACTACTAACACTACTACCACCACTACTACCACTACTACCACTACTACTATAACTAAATGTCTAAGACTTCGCCCACAGGTGTGTCCCAGCTTCTGGTGTCTTGAGCGCATTGTCGCACTAGTTCAAGCGGCTTGAGTCTCTTGAGCCTTTTCGCTTCCTTCGCGTTGTCAAGAAGCCGTACCGCTTTCACATTGCTGTGGTGGTGAAGCCGATCTTCGTGCTTCTTGGCTATCCTTTTAATTTCGGCAGTGCCCATCCTAATGCCAAGATCCCTGTGGATGTCGCTATTACGGGGGTACCAAGGGGCATTTACTATTCCCCTCAGCACTGTGTTCTGAAATCTCTGTATTCTTTGAATGTTACTCTTACGGGCACAACCCCACAGATGTATTCCATAAAGATGAGGATATATGAAGTGTCCTCGTAATCTCCCATTAATACCTCGTTACAATGCATACAAATAAATTGTCCTGCCTGTATTATTCTAAGCTAACGCATAATGGCCTATAACTTGGGCTCCATACATGTAGAAATTTTGATAACTCATTGGCCCATAGATTGCAAGACTGATGTGGTGTAAGAAGACAAAAGCATAGCATCGACATCACTTTAATCGAATTGTAGTGTTTCAGTGTCAGTCCGCATATATTGAAACTATCAGCGTTCAGAAAATGCTTGTTCTGCTGTGGCACGCGGTAGTGCAGTTGGTTGAGGCACTATGCTACAAGCAGGACGTTCGCGGGATCAGTTCCCGATGAGGTCATTGGATTTTTCAATTGACCTAATCCTTCCAGCCGCACTATGTCCTTGAGTTTGACCTAGCCTCTAACAGAAAAGAGTTCTAGAAATCTTTCTGGGGGTAAAGGACGACCAGCGCGTAAGGCTGACAACTTCTCCATATGTAAGCTGATTGTCTGGAAAACGTAGCAGCGTCGACATATCACAATCCTATGGGCTTCCAAGTTCTATTACAGGAATATATCACTTTAGCTCCTGAAATTGTAGTCCAGATTTATATGAACGTGAGAGCTCTCTATCTATGGCAGTCCTTTTGTTGGACTTCGGTCGCTTTTTCAGTTTCTTTATCCTGCACACAGTTGGTAAGGCTCCTTCGACGGTTGGTCCCTCTGAAGGAAGGCCGCTACTTACATACAGAACACAACACAGAATAAATGCACACAGACGTCCATGACACGAGTTGGATTCGAACCCACGATCCCAGGTTCTAGCGGGCGAAGACCGTTCGTGCCTTAGGCCGTGCGGCCACTGTGATCGACTCTCGGGAGAGCTAGTAGCTCAGAAATCCATCCTCCGACATCCTTCTCGCTCTCTCAGACAGCCATTTTGTAAGAGGATTCCCCACAAAACTTCTCTATAAATTCTTCTCCAACCCCTTTCTATCTACATGCTCATTACATCGTTATCTGCTAATTTCACTAACCTGGCCTGCACAATCACGAAATTCCTCTTTGTATACTGTCCTGAAACGCCCATTCTCTTCAAACTTAAGAGTCCAAATGATTATTTTGGGACACGGCTTATGCATGACGTTCTCCCTTCAATGAAAACGCCACGTTCAACACCAGGAACCCAGTACTCTGTAATCTTGCTTCAAGAAACTCTGAGATTGTGGCAAAGTGACGCAGAAATTCTGACCTACTGCGGTGTCGTGACCGAGTCCTGGAAATCTCATAAAGTCGTCAATGCTAATTTATAAAATACATATATTTATTGAGACAACGTTGCTTCCGTCATGTGTGGAAATTCTATTATAATCATGCATGCCGCCTGAAGATGTTGTAAAAAACACGCTGAACAAGGTCATTCACTGTTGTAAGAATGAGGCAACAAAGACTATATAATTTTTCAGCTTCAAAATAGACCCTGTTATACAAGGAACTTGGTTACATATTGCGAAAACACTAAGGTTTTTTGGCGGTAAAATTGTAAATTCGTATTGGAAAGGTACTCGGTTCGAATAACAGTTGGATTGCTGACAATTACACTCATATCTTCTTACTTCCCGCAGTTTCTAACGCTATGAACCACCTCCTCATTCGACATGCATAGGGTTATTCATACCCCATTCCATACTATAGTGCATGACTATAGTTTCAGTACCGGGTCTGGTCAAGTGGGATTTGTAGTGGACAAAGCGGCGCTGGGGCAGGTTTTCTACGAGTACTTCGGTTTCCCCTGCCAATCTTCATTCCACAAATTGCTCCACAATCACCCTCACCTATCATCTGGGGCTGGTGAAATAGGCCAGAAGTGGCCGCAGTACAAGGGACTTAGTCCCACCCCACTAGCAATAAAAATAATAGTTTCAGTGGAAACAAGGAAACCTGTGATTCAATCTGCATTGGAAAACATCGTGAAACTTTGTTTCTGTTAAAGAAATTTCGATTCGTCCGAGAGGCAGTGTATTACAGTGCTGGTTAATTCTGAGGCCAAGTCCAAATTATCACTCTCGTAAACAGGTTTTGTTATATCATTTCACAGGATAGGTCACCTCTCAATCATCGGCGATTAAATGGTTCAAGTTGATTACAAAGGCGAGTTTCGTAAGTAATCAAATTTAATTACACTGAATGATTCATATATGGACTTCCAAGATTATTAATTGAATTTATGCAGCAGAGCACAGCACAGCACAGTTCTGCTTAAGAGGATGATATTCTCTCAACGACTCAAGATATTATCCACTTCTCATGGAACCCGAATATTTATTGTCTTTTCCGTAAGAGATCTCTGCTGACTCCTGTTAACAGTCAGAAATGGAAACCTTCATTCATTCCAGCTTACTTCTGGAAGCTTCGGTCGTTGTCCTCCGTCGTAAACAGTATTTGTCACCCTACAAAAATTTGCTTTATTTCGGAATATTCGAGCTGCTTTTAATAATATTGTCACGTGTAGGGGGTACGCGTGACGAAAATAACGGATTCTAAATAGGATGATTGGATTTATTGGCACCTCATTTACAAGTTCTCTTAATCCCCCTTATTACAACGCCATCGCTGATTTACAAAACTTACAGTTGACCGTTGCATACGCACTAGAATTCACAGATTCGACAAGTCGTCTCTTAGCAACGGATCTCGAAGCAGAATCTACCGCTTCAAAACTATGAAATCTTCTTCACAATCCTTTCTCAATCACCCTAGAACATCGGAACTCATCTAAAAACACTTCCGAACTCTCTTTAGCTGCAAACGGACTCGTGTTATATAGCAGCGGAACTGACAACACAGAAAACACAAGTCATATAATTCCTAGCCAGAGAGTTCATAGGCGCCATGAGTGTTGCCCAGCAACGAGCTCTAACATTCGTCCACTGAGACACATATTTCATCTCTGCATGTTGGAACGTGTTTGCCGAACCGTTGCCTAGAAATACACTGAGCAAATCCGTTACAATATTTGCCATCCTACATTTCTTTTGAAATCTCAATTTTGTTATTTAAGACAGTTGATAGTCATTCCTAGGAGAAGACAATATCTACACATTATTATTATTATTATTATTATTATTATTATTATTGCTACTATCAGAGCAGGATTTGCATTTGTGGGGCTCTGAGACAATTAAAATTGTGAGCGTCCCTATCATTAACAAAAAATTTATATTTTGACAATTGTTTTTTGTTCTTATTTCTTATAATAACCAGAAATACAAAGGAACTTCTGACGATTTTTGAGAAGCAAATATCTTAATAAAATATGCAGTTCTATTTCTGTTTTGGGGAGGTCCCGGGGAGACAGACCCCGTCGCTCCCACGTAATTAGGGACCTGATTATTATTATTACTGTCATTATTACTATATATCTACTTATGATATTCTGGTTGGGATGATTACATGAACGGAATGGTTATTGTCTAAATGAAACATTAACACATGTTACCTTGTTTTGTTCGTGTGTGTGCGTGTGTGTTTTGTTTTTCTCTTCTCCTTATAAATGGCCTTTGGACTGTTGAGTAAACACGTAAATAAATAATTGATTTTAGTTTAATTAAATTAGTATTCTGTATGATTCTGACCTTCAAAACTACGTTCAAGGCTGGTTCAGATTCACAGCCGTTTTTTGCACATTGCCCTATACCCCTACAAGCCTTTGGTTTGTAATAAATATTAATAATAATAATTAATAATTAATAATAATAAATATTTTTCAATTTACTTCAATGAATTAAATATGTTTACCTGCAACCACATATGCTTACATATTTATATAATTATTTAGTCCCTTCTGCGTATCATAATTTAGCATTTTATCTAATCCGGTAAACATGGCATTTTTACTGTCATATTAATCTTAGCCCAAAAGTGAAGAAGCACTCATTTCTTTCCAAAATGTCGAGCAAACTCCCTTCCTTGTACGTCATTCTAATTGTTTATTTAATGGTCCTCATATTTCTTGGTATCCAGGTATCTGATTTTCAATACCTATACAGGTACGATTCCCAATTTTAGTCAATTTTGAGTGCAACAGGGAGCTGCACATTAAGACACGAAATCTGCCCCTACATACTGCTGGTCCGCTACTCATAATTTCAAATTATTACTCCCACAATTCGAAATAAATTATTCATTACCCTTTTTATTACGAACATAAACTAGCCCGCTGAGATTTCAAACGAATATTGTTTAAGAGAAATGTTACTAAAAACACCTAATCCAAATAGAGAGAGAGAGAGGGAGGGAAGGGAGAGAGATGAGAGAGACTAATGATCGAATTACAACATTTTTTTTAATTCGCTTAGTGGGGGGTCGAGTCCAACTGGGTCCACCCGGCACGACGGCCACTGCTTGTCTATTGTAGCCTCCCTTGGCTGATTACGATGAAGAATTTGGTGGAATGAAGATTGGCAAGGTAAACCCAAGTACTCGGAGAAAACCTGTCACAGCGCAACTTTGTCCACCACAAATCCCACTTGACCAGACCCGGGATCGAACCAGGGCCGCCGCGGTGGGAAGCCAGCGATTAACCTCTTGAGCTATGGCGCGGCCAATGACAACATTCATTAGAAGATGCTGTTTTTTTGGCAAATAAAAGCAAAATTCATCAAATATGTGTGACTTCTCTTCTTCATCTGGCAACAGGGCATTATAAGAGTAACTTGTCTAATTCGGCATTGAACATGGATAAATATATTTCAGTTACGAAATGACTAACCATAAAAGACGGTGTTGGAGTGACTTGGTCCTCAGTTTCAGACGAATTGGCAGAAACACAGACTGACAGACAATTCTTAAATTGCAGTATCGGCTAGGATTTCGAAGTTAGTACCACGTAATCTATTTCTTAATTTGTATTTTTTATTCTTCCCTTATATTACTACACGGCTATACGTTATGTAGCCTCTGTGGTATAGTGGTCAGAGTTCTTGGCTGCAGATCAGGAGGTCCCGGGTTCGATTCCCTGCAATACCAGATTTTCTGGGAAATAGTAGATCTGGAACGGGGTCCACTCAGCCTCGTGAGGATAATTGAGGAGCTATTTCAATGAAATAGCGGCTCCGGTCTAGAAAACCAAGATTAACGGCCATGGGGATTCGTTGCGCTGACCACGTGACACCCTCTATCCGCAAAAGTTGGCACTAACTTCGCCGGCAAGTGGCGGTCGCTCGGTCAGTATAGTTCGCTTGCGGGCTAAAGCCACAGAGTTTGCTTTTTGTTTGTACACTTTGTTCTGCATGATCTCAATTGCAACAATGGACTGAATCTTCGAAATGAAAAATTCCCACTTTTAGTTACAGGCACACTTACAGGTAACCCCTCCACTGATCAATTGTTACATATCAAATCACCATTTCACTGTATCTGCAAGACATAGACAGTGCAAAATATTTTCGGAACACGTAGACACTGCAGTGCCGACTGAAGCAAAATCACGTCTCACTGTCACCTGGTGGTCCAGTCCGTAACTATTAGCAACAATCACTTTTAAAAGGCGACAGAAAAGAGGAGAATAAAGGTAGGATAACGAGCTTCAGTCTTTCATATATTTGTATACCCGTTCGCTAGATGAACTAGTTACATCAGAGAGTTCAGGGAACATTGCAAAGGGCTGAGCAGACGAGAACCTGCTGGTATCCAAGCACCAGTGTAAATAATTCATCTGTTTTGTTAACACATCGTGGAATAAAAGAACTTCACGATTACAATATATGCTAACAAGTTTATGTAATGATCATGACTATTTATTAGTTTTCTAGTTTTTTTAGAACTAGCTTTAATTTTCTGTGCATTTATAACACAGATATTTCCTATTCTCTCAATGTCACTCCTATTTCAAATAAGATGTTACCGAACAACAACAAAACAAATTCTGTGATTTTAGTCCGCAAAAGAACTATACCGACCGAGCGACCGCCGCTTGTCGGAGAAGTTTAGTGCCAACTTTTGCGATAGAGGGTGTCAGGTGGTCAGCGCAACGAATCCCCACGGCCGTAAATCTCGGTTTTCTAGACCGGAGCCGCTATTTCCTTGAAATAGCTCCTCAATTGTTATCACTAGAAATAAATTTGATCTACTGCCTCTACGTTGCAGATAGGTTTGCGCCTTTTTTGGGGGGGAACCATAATTTTCATTACTCTACTGCGTAAGCCCACCATTGGCCCCCTTATTCTGGGTCATTTGGATCAAGTACAGATTCTTTCTTCTTAAGTCACTAAGAACAAGTTTATATCCTCCACATTCCTAAGCTAACGGAATGTTCGCTGTAGTGTAGCTGGTTGAGGCACTATGCTATAAGACAGAAGTTGGTTGGTTTGACTTCCGATGAGGTTACTGAATTTTTAAATTCACCTAATCCTTCCGTCCGCAATATGGCCCTGGGGTCGACTTAACAGAAATGAGTACCAGGAAGATTCCTGAAAGGAAGGGAGGGGGGGATGAAGGGCGGCGGGAGCATAAGGCTGACAATCTTACCGCCATCTGTGAGCCAACTGTCTAGCCGATGTAGGAGCCTCGACCCCTCACAACCCTATGGGTTTTCACGTCCTGTTACAGGGACAACTTTACCTTTTCCTCTTTACCGGACTTTTCTAATTAATATTTTTTTTTTTTGATTTCAATTTCCGCTATCAGTGCCATATGACCCTCTGATATTTTGTCATAAGTGAAGCGCATTAACAATTTATCATTATAATATTATCCCATCCTGTTATTTCCTGCCTCTTAGGCCTAAGCCTTTCTTTCACCTCCAGCTTTCTAACATAGTCAGCCTGTGCTCCTCCCTGAGCAGTGTGACAGACCGAACTTCACATCCATCGTATGAAATGGTCATGTTCCCGCAGCGTCGGAAACTTAACGTTATTAAATATCGGATTTTTTAGTACATTATTTTCTGTGTGTTCGCTGAGTGTTATTATGTGAAGTTATTTTTTCCTAATAAATTGTAGACATGTCACATTTGTATTCAGCGACTTCTGGCATTTTATTGTCACCTCCACGTCTCGAAAAGTCGAGTCACTGCCAGTAATCGGCATAGTCTACAACGCGGAAGTATTTCATTTAAAATAGGACTTAGAAACATTCAAAGAATTCGTCCCAGAGTTGCACCTTGCCTATGGAAACAGAATGGTTCTCCTATGTGCAATAATGAACTATGTACATGTCACGTTCAGATAAACGAAATTAAGAACAACCTCTGGCATGTAAGATTTGCAGCCACCCGCTCGAGCTGGTTCATCCCTCGCGGATTTCTTATACCCTGAAGACGGACGTAATACGTTTCTCTGAAACGTCGGTTAACATAATATCTACACGACTCCACATCTCAGAATATGGCATTCTTCACCCTCTCGCAGTTTACGAGTATTTTTTTTATTGCTAGTGGGGTGGGACTAAGTCCCTTGTACTGTGGCCACCTCTGGCCTATTGTACCAGCCCAAGATTATAGGTGACGGTGATTGTGGAGCAATTGGTGGAATGAAGATTGGCAGGGGAAACCGAAGTACTCGGAGAAAACTTACCCCAGCGCCACTTTGTCCACCACAGATTCCACTTGACCAGACACGAGATCGAACTCGGGCCGCCGCGGTGGGAGACCAGAGACTAACCGCTTGAGCTATGGCGCGGCTCCAGTTTACCAGTATGTCGGACATGTTCATTATGTAATTTACGAAATGTAATTCACGAAATGGCGGCTTGAGCCCGATTCAGAATTTCGTGTGGTGAAAGAAATTAATGTGATGTTCGTGAAATTTCTCGGCGATTCGGAGTTCATGTCACCCATTATTCTCAAATTTATTATGAACCACTTTTGAGTCCTCCCCATTTAAAATTCCACTTCAGCACACCAACACGTTACCAAACCGCTCATGATTATCTATAATTAAATTAATGAAAGCTATAAAGCTTGCTGTCTGGTGCTAATTGATGTGAGACCAATAAAACTCGTTTCCTTCAATGACTGTTATTTTAAAATTACATTCCCAAGAATAATGCTATTCAACTACTCGTTTGTAACATCTTTAATTGTTTTAAAACAACAGAAGAACACTTCAGATTCTCTGAACATATATTTCAATTATGTAATTTACTTCAATTACTCTCTCTAAAGTATATCTTCTTTCGTATTAAATTTATTGCACATAATTTCATTATAGTTAAGTCTTAAGCCGCTTTTGCTGTTTTACTGAAGTTCACAGACGATGACACGATTTCTCTACTGTACACCCTGGTACGTTCAAGGAATCACATCCAGCCACTTGTTAAGAGCCGTTGTTTATGTCGTTTTAGTTTTCTTACCCCAGATTGTGTGTATTCTTAATACTCTCTACGTACTGAATGAACAAAAACTTGTTTGGAATATACAGAAGCGTCTTCTATAGTTACAAGGTAACTTTTAAAACAAATTAACGGCGCTTTGGGTAGGAAAAGACTCGTTCTTTGACAAGGAGACATTTCTGAGTAAAAGAAGAGTAGAAGCTCTATCTGTGTCATTTTTTTGTGTCACGTTAAGTAAAGCGATTAGTTAGCCTTCCTCGGTTTTATAAGTTCCATTTATTTCCATGTCGTCCTCCTCGCAAAGAGTAGAGCTCTTGGTGAAAAGGCGAGTTTAAAAATTGTTATTTTATAAACACTAAAAGATTTAAAAACTGACATTTTCTAATAATATTAAATGTTTATGGCTTTAGTAACAGTAGATAATGTGTCTACACAAGTGGAGTAAGACGCCCATATGAGTTGTGCTACTTATATGTTTTTCTAGAACAGACTAGATATTTTCGATTCCTCCTAGAACTTTCTTTTTAATTTCGCTTAGTGGGTGGTGGAGTCCAACTGGGTCCACTCGGCACGGTGGCCATTGATTGGCCTATTGTAGCCTGCCCCGGGTGATTATGATGACGGAGAATTTGGTAGAATGGAGATTGTCAAGGGAAACAGAAGTACTTGGAGAAAACCCGCCCCAGTGCCACTTTGTCCACCATAAATCCCACTTGACACAGACCCGGGATCGAACCCGGGCAGCCGCGGTGGGAAGCAAGCGACTAACCGCTTGAGCTATGGCGCGGCTCATCCTAGATCTTACTGTAGTTGAGGACAAATATTTTCATTCTGAAACAAAACTACGGAGGAATAACCATACTAACCATACATATAATTCACACCAACTGAATATATTTTGTAGATGAATATAATATATAGTTTCCAATTGGGTGGAAGAAGATATCGTGAAATTTTATTGCAGTTCTCATGAGACAAATACATAGGTGGACCACATCGATACCCTCATCTAAATGTTCAGGTACAGAATAAAAAGTTCCGGGTACGAGTCAAGGAACCCAATTTCCCCTTACACATTTCCACTAGTACAAATCCTATGTTCCCACTATTCGATTTATGTACTGTAAATTCATAATCCAACACTGAAATGCAGATTAACTCACGGATTAACGAACTGGAATCGTGGGCTGATGATTATACGGAGCGAAGTGGGGAGTAACTTTTCTGGAGTCGCATAAGGCATGACGGAAAGACAACCATCAGCGTGAGTATATGTCACGTGGGTTTGAGATGTTCTGCGACTCACACAAGATCCCATTGTCACATCGAGTATGGTTCCCATGAGAGTTAATGGTAATCTGAAGTCCCCTTGGACCTTAACTTCCGTTTTTCGGGTAAAATATGAACAATGTGTGGTTTAAGGCTGAAGTTGGCCGCGCCATAGCTCAAGCGGTTAGTCACTGGCTTCCCACTGCGGCGGCCCTGGTTCCATCCCCGGTCTGGTCAAGTGGGATTTGTGGTGGACAAAGTGGAGCTGGGGCAGATTTTCACCGAGTGCTTCGGTTTCCCTGACAGTCTTTATTCCACCAATTTCTCCACAATCACCCTCACCTATCATTTGGGACTGGTACAATAGGCCAGAAGTGGCCGCAGTACAAGGTTTCGGTTATTCCCCAAGTCTTGATACCCGCTCGGAAGTTAACCTTTCCTATGAAGGCAAGGAAGCACTTGCATACTCCCTCCCAGTGATAAGGGTAGCAGTGTTACACATCCAACTATACCGAATGAACGGCTGTAAGAAGATCTTTCCTAAAATGGGTTTAAGGAATTTATTTAATCTTATTTTGAAATTCAAGAATTTAGATATTTGTGTTGTACTTTCCAGAATTGTATCCTACAGGGACTCATTTTATTCCATGCAAAGTAAAAAACTAAGTTCCCCTGTGCTTATCTAATTAAGTACTACGCCATGAAGACATATGGGGGAATAGATGTATAGATCCAGATTTTCTTGACCTAGACACTAGTTGGGGGTGAGTGGTCAGCTTCAGGCCCCGGTCGCTTTACCCCAGTGAAAGAGCTTCCGTTATCCATTGGACAGAAGTCTGAGTGGATCCCAGGGCCGGTCTGGACGACTTGGAGAAGAGAAACCTCTTGACCCTACTAGGGCTCGAACTCCGATCTCTCAGTCGTCCAGCCCGTAGCCAGTAGCTATACCGACTGAGCTATCCGGGCTCCCAATTTTACTCTATGTGATACAGAAATTTACATACGCGATTTCACTGCTTTCCTTCTGGTGTTCAAGTTCATACTTTTTCAAATTTTGACTAACCCAATGGTCGGAAGGAGGAAGAAAACACAAAATCTACTCATTACAGAAGCTAACATGATTGCTTCAATTTATCTCTGTACCTTACGTCCGTTTGGCAGTTACTTCTGTATGTGTGAATGTGGGTGCCGTCTCTCATATTGCAAATAATTGACAAAAATTCTAGAAATAAAAATTGGGCTGTATTAGGGAGCTTTGCCTCACATGAATAAGTTTAAACATAGCTGAATCGAACTGAGCAAGTTTCGATTTCCCAGTTTACGCAATATGTAACTTTAGTCCTATTCGGTTTCATATGAAATCTATGTTATAAAACGAAATGGCACATCGCACCCACACAAAGGCGTTCGGCAGCGCTGACATTACTCGAGCTGGAACATTACCATAGCTATATAGCTCTCGATCCAAACCGGACTGCACGATTCGAATGTAACAATTTCACGTAAGTACGAACCATAAACAAAGAATTGTTTTCTCATTCTCGTACCAAGTGCATTCTAATTCTGTGTCTGAACAAAAGAATATGCGAGTTCTGTCAGGTACTTGCACATGGCCATTGCTTCCGAGTCGGAACAAGACATAATCTCCTTGGAGAACAAGGTAGTACCATTCATCACAAGGATCATTCATTCACGGAACACTAACAAACAACAATGTGGATTAATTCAGCCAGGAAATCAGACGTGCATCCAGGTTTGTTACAAAAACCGGTACTCATGGAGCGACATGTTTCATATAAAACAAACTTATGTTTGTGTATGTGTTTATATCCAAGCGTGCAGACGGTGGCGTTGATATTCGGTCTGTGAAACGGAACGGAATGCTGTCCTGTTTGCGTATTACTGGCTATATATTAAGCACTTAACTGTGCAATTTAGTTCAGGTCGGAAAACGTAATCCGACAGGTGTTAATTTTGTAGTACAAATATTATGTTTTTGGATATTATCCATTGGTTCTGTATGGGTGTGAAACTTGGTCTCTGACATTAAGGGAAGAACATAGACTGAGGGTGTTTGAGAACATGGTGTTGAGGAGAATATTTGGCCCGAAGAGAGATGAAGTGTTAGGAGGTTGGAGAAAACTGCATAATGAGCTGCTCCATAATTTGTACTCTTCTCTAAGTATAATTAGATTGATCAAGTCATGGAGGATGAGGCTAGGGAATGTAGCACGAATGGGGGAGGAGAGGAATGCATATAGGATATTGGGGGGAAAGCCAGAAGGAAGGAGACAACTGGGAAGACCAATTCGTAGGTGGGTAAGCAATATTAAAATGAATCATAGAGCGTTAGGATAGGAAGGTAGGGATCGGATTGATCTGGCTCAGGATAGGGACCAGTGGAGGGCTCTTGTGAACACGGTAATGAACCTTTGGGTTCCATGAAATGCTGGGAAATTCTTGAGTAGCTGCAGAATTGGCGGCTCCTCCAGAAGGGCTCAGCTGAGTAAGTAAGTAATCCATTGTCTTGTCTTTATCTAAAAGCTGCCCTCGTTATTTTTCAAAACACAAAGTTCAGAAGACTTATTCTTTTTCTGTCTTCAGGTGAAACCTACTCAGTTGGGCCTAATCGATAGACCTAGTGCATATCTCCGGAGATAATGGATAATATCCCAAAACACAATATTTGTACTAATGCACTATCGTCACGAACTTTTAGATCTCAGTTAATTTTGTTAATTTTTATTTATATTACAAAGTGTGCCTGTTACCTTGGCCTGCCGATTACACTGCTGGACCGACTTTCTTCATTTCGAAATTGGAGACTTCTACTGAACGCAATCAGGCAACTCAAAATGTTTGTCCTCTACGTCCACAACAATGCTCACGGTGCATGAGGTTACAAATGAACTGTTTCATAAAATATTAGTCAAGTGTTGGTGAAATTCATTATTAGGGGCATATGCATGATGGAGTTAACAACACTGCTGCATATTCTGAAGGTCGCGTGATCATATCTCTTCCTGGAGACTGGCCACATTCACGGAGGTTTTTCCTACATTTTCGTCGGTCCCTCGAGAGAAGTATCGGGATTCTATCTCAAATTAAGCCACGACCACTTCCTTCCATATACGTTCAAAATTATTTTCGCTACTCGTATTTCATAGTTCGGATAGTTATTCGTCGGCTTCCCACTGAGGCGGTCCGGTTTCAGTCTTATGTCAGGTCACATGGGATTTTTGGTTGAGGAAATGGAATTAGGGCAGATTTTATTCTAGTACTTCGATTTCCCCTGCCGCTTCTTGTTCCTTGTTCTACCAACTGTTCCATTACACGCCCTGTCGCTGACTGTACTGGCAGCGCCGTAAATAACATCCTTATTACCATTCTTGGCTATAAAATGTGAGGGACTGAGGGCACTAATAAATAAATAAGTAAATTTTTGTTCCGTGGCTTTTGGTCCGCAACAGAACTACACCGACCGAGCACCGCCGCTTGTCGACGAAATTAGTACCAACTTTAGTGGATAGAGGGTGTCGCGTGGTCAGCGCAGCGGATCCCCACCGCCGTTAATCTCGGTTTTCTAGACCCGAAATACGTAAATAAGCATAAAATAATTAAAATTTATTAGCTTCAGCCTGATCTCAGTCTGATTGCTAGCATAAATGGGAGCTGCATAGACATATTCAGAGACGAAATGTATGCCGGAAGTCATGTCACGTGTGATAGTGAAACAGCTCTAACTTAGCACTCGCCACGACTCATGTCTGAGAGCTGGAACGATTAAGAATTAGTGCGTAGAACCAACAAGCATGACAAATTTGAAGGTATCCAAAGAACATACCATTCAAAGAGTCTTACTTGCTTACATATTTGGGACGTGGTCCTTCTAACATGAAGTGGGCATTACTGAAGTACAACATTAGGTAGGAACAACATATTCTGCCCAATTTCCTTCACGGTAGAGCGCACAATGTTGCGGTAAGTATTGTTAAACGTCATCGGGAGAGACAACACTATTATGAAAGAAACGTACGTCACTGCAAGAAAAATCTCTGGTTGTGGTTACCGACCTACATAACAGAAACCTGTTAGCTATTCTGATGGCTAGTCAAAGAGAACCAAGGAAGCAGACCCGAATTTAAGTTCACGAAAAAACGCGTATTCAGACTTGTTTTGCGGGTTTCTTGCGTTTACGATACATCCAAAATATTCGGGTAAAATAAAAAAAACACTTTATTTATGGAAAATAAAATATTGAGTCGTGTATTTGAGAGAGACAGAAGAATAATGTTGAATCGTATCTTCAAGAAGGAGGGTACGGGGTTTTAATTGAGTCAGTAACTTACACAAAAGGTGAAGAAACTTTGGATGTCATACAAGTGTGGACTTTCTTGATTACTGAAACGGTTTCAGCTGAACACGAAACTGAAGTCTCGGGCCTGAAGCAGCAGAAGAACGCATTAAACTTCTGACATTAAAAACACAATTATTTCGGAACTGTTAGATCAGAATTGTATTCTTTACTATGCCCAGTCTTCGAGATGTTTAATTCAAACTTCATACAAAGTTGATGTTCTGCTGACGTTTTCAGTGCGGTGAAGATTAATCTTATGTTCTTCTAAGTTGCAACATAGACTACCTCCGTACCTTGAATAAGGAAGCAGTGTGTTCTTCTTGAACTTGGTATTCATCTGTAAGACTATACCGGTCATGTCCTAAATGACCACAATATAAATTCATATTTGCAGTTAATACTGTGGAGACATTTTATAGGTAAGAAAATTTAAAGTACTATAAAACTATGGAAAATGAGTTATGTATGCTGTTGTGGCCTCATTAATAAATACGAAACTACGCAAACTAGCTTGTGTATCACACGAACACACAAAACATATGCAAAAACAACACAGGCAAGACGATCTTTGCACTAGCCTCTTGACCAGGGTGGGTAAATATGTTTTACTGGCGGTCGGATATGTGTATTTCGAAGTGACCACGAGCAGGATAAAATTTTGTGCCTTAAAGTAGTGAATATCTCTCAGCTATTCGAACTAACTGAAAGTTCTTTGCGACACTAGACACAGAATAACACGTTATAACTGCATTACTTAAAATTTAAAAAGGACAAGCTATTCTAAAGGCGGAGTCTCCTGTCACACGAAACTTAATTTTGGAAAGAAATACAAGCAGATATACCTGAATATTTGGTGACTTTTAATAAACCCAATTTTGAAGAATTTTGTCTTCTAATATATAAATAAACGTTGCCCGTTGAAAGTCAATTGACGTTTCGGAGGATCATGCTGCCTTCGCCTTCAGGATTGAAGAGTACGCCAAGGAAGAAATCAGAATAAAACATGTTCTCCTTCCTGCATCATTCATGCTTGTTTCTTGTTTCACTTATTCTTCAATCCTGAAGGTGGAGTCGCCTTGATCCTCATAAAAGTCATTTGAATTTCAAAGGACTATACGGCTTCTTTATATCCCAGAAGACTAAATTCTTCACAGCCACCGGTATGAGATCCTCAAGTCAGCCATCTTGAGCCTCTCACATTGAAATTATTTCCGCTGAAGTATATTTCAGAACAATATAAAAGTGGATTATGTGCATGTCACTGCACATTTTACGTTAAGCACGGTATCTGTTCCCGCCCTAATTTGACAGCTCACACTCATTAAGAGTGTCGGACGTATGGGCTCCGGACAAAAGAGAGGGGGGGAGATTAGGAGACCAATGTAGGCTATGCGGTCTCCTGATTTGCGACATCGTGTAGTTTTGTAGGCGGATACCGACAGTTCCGATCCACGTGTTACCTCCTTTCCTTCATTCCAAGGTTGAGGTAGAACATCACATTCTTAACACAGCATATTCCTCCGAAACGTCGGTGTCCGCCTACAAGAATACACGATGTCACAGTGTAAAAAACAGACGCGTCAAGAACCTCAAAATCTGCGTGTAAAATGCTAGATACTGATTAATAACATGAAATTAACTTTAAAATATAGAGGGAATTCTTCCTTTCCTCTACCGAGGATTCGCACTTAGTATATAGGCACGTGAATTCTAATATATTTAAAGCAGAATGGTTGCTTTATATACCAACTGTTTTAAACTTAAAACCTCTACTCTTTGCCTGCAGAGTGTATTTAGTGGTTCTGAGTGATTCTCAAAATACGTTATGTATTTCCTTAAACATCATGAATCAATCGGTTTTAGCCATTGTAACAGAGGCAGTGTCTCTGTTAGGTAAGGACTGACATGTTAAACATTATTTAGGTTTTAAGATTTGAGGTTTTCATGGCGCTGACTATGAAGAATGTCGTAGTCTGGGATGTGGTGCTGAGTAGATATTGTGTAAACGGACGTTTCGGAGGAACGTATCTCCTCCAACTTCAGGGTATAAAAATCGGCAAGCGAGGAAACAACATTCCTGCGAAACGTGGTTTACACAATATCTACAAAGCGCCACATCCAAGAAGACGCAATTCTTCATTATTTATGTTAACTTAATGTTTCAGGAGGTTAGCATCGTTAAAACTGTTGTGGATGTTAAAGCGATGCTGATATACGGACCTGGGAACGAAACATGAAAGTCTGGGCCTACAGTAACAACAGTAAAAACACATCTTCCGTTTAAAGGGGCCCTAAACAGCCTCCAAACCTCAGGAAATCTTGTAGTAGAAGTACAAAAGAAACTTAGTTTCAGAAACATTGACTTTAAAATCCAACTGAACCAGCAAATTGGTTCAGTTTGAGACCGATATTCGGGAGATGAGCTGTTCGAACTTCGGCCGAACACCGGCTATCCTGTCTAGATTGCTTTGCAGTTTTTCTCAATCCCTCTAGTCAAACAGCGGAATAGTATTTAAGTTAAACTCCGACTTCTTTTCAAATCCTTCCCAATTCGAAACCCGCTGATCGTACGTTCATACTTCCATTCAACATAGCAGTCTTAGCTACCGACAGAATCGTGAAATAAACAATAACCTGAACCTAATTAGCCAACCTGAGGTCACAGAGAATGAAATGGGTGGAAAATCCTGATCTGTAGTTGGCCAGCACCATCCGCGCAGCTCTGTATGTGTATAAGTACCATTACACAAGGCAGTGAAGTATCCTGAGAGATTGGAGAACTTCATTGGTTTTCATACAGGAACACTACAGAATATAAGAACATAAACGCTACCATGTCTAGAATTTGTTCTCCTGATAACCGCAAAATTACATTAATGTATATTCAGAGCGGTTTCAAAATCAACGAATTTATCCTCTCTCAGACAGCCGTGTTCTGTTTTGTGCCACGCAAGTGGCCGTTACGAAGATTTGTGAGTGTTTTATTGGCAGTCATGTAGAAGAAGTGATGGCATGTGCATTGCCAGAGGTGTTGTTGTTGCACATGAAAGAATTCTGCAGCAGACATATCAATGCAATATGCTAGAATACCTAAGTTGAAAAGAAAATTGTATGACATAACCCCGTGACGTCTGTTCACTTAAATCTGTCTTGTCGAGACTTTAAAATTGAAGAAATGCATCTCTTCTTCAATATAACAATATTGTTTTAGTAATAACTACAGAAATCAACTTCTATGGATATTTGACAATTATGAGAGATCGGCAAACCTTGGGTCCTGACGCTTATATCAATTTCAAGTATCGCTGTTAGTGCTTGAGAGAGCTCCAGTTTACAGAAACTTCAAAAGCTAAAAGATCTATAATAGAAAATATACATATGATTAGCTGTTTGTTTTCGTCAAGGATATTTACAAAACATAAACTTTATTTTGGAAATGTACGTAGTGAATTCAAAATTACAATAATCTTTCGTCGGAGATTTCAAAACTGATATATAACATATGTGGATTGAATTATAATCGAAAACGCAGTTCTCTATCTCAGAAAACACACTGGATCTCACGGAGGTTCATTTCTTAATGTTATTTAGGAATTAATCTCTGTTAATTCTGATAAATCTCTCTATATGTGTATATACACGCGTGTGTGTGTGTGTGCGTGCGTGCGCGAGAGAGAGGGGGGGGGAATATAATATCCGCTCCGCGCCAATTGCAACGAGTTTGCGGGAACTCTGACGAGGGCACCACTTGACGACTTGTATACAATGTATAAAAGGTTTGGCTTGGAAAAGACGAAGATCAGAGACAACTTGGGAGATTAAGACGAAGATGGCATGATTATAATAATAAAAAATATGTTAATGAATTTGATAGTGTGGAATGAGTTTCCAGTGGTGAGCTCGAGTGAGAAATGTAATGAATTCCTGGGTTTCATAGAAGACAGAGAATTTGTTATCAAATAAAGCGACTACTAGCTTTTCGAGAAGGGCATAAGGCAGAACTAAAAGGTTTTGTGTAAATATAAGTTTACATCTTATTTATATAATACAAGTAGAGTTCTTCAACGTTAAGCGCAAAATCTCATGCCATAAATTGCAAGAAAATTACTGGAACTTTCTACACAAATGATATTTAGATAAAGTTTCTATTTCACTGACTGCCACAGATTCAGTTCCCATACACAATAGGCACGGTAATGCATCACTTGCTTTGACTCTCCCCCCCCCCTCTTCCTGCCCACTCTGTTTCTTATGCCACTTGAATGCAGACTTTTGACTGGCCACCTTTCCAAAACTCAATCCATTCCTCATCTTCGGCCATTGTCAAGTTGCAATCATTTTACTCTTCTGTGCAATTAAAACGTAATGTATATATCAGTCACTCCGATCAGGAAACTAATTAAATGCTGGTTACTATTCATGACATCATTTCCGAAAATTAATGTTGAATTAGGCGTTGGATTTCGTGCAGACTGCTTGCTGGTACAGCACAAACAGCAAGCGTGTTCTTGGGTGGCACTATTATTCCGGGTTTATCGGGTGTAAATACACTGACATCTTTTTACATTTATTTTATTTGTGTTGTGAACTGAAGAAAGATATTGTAGTAACTTAACGACAAACTGGTTACCCGTTCGTGTTTATTATTAAGGATTCGTGTTAGAATAATTAGTATAAGATTTCTTCCGCAAAATTTCTATTCCACTATATCAAAATATATACTACGTGAAAATAAAATAATCATACCTAAATACAGTTATAAATTGTGAAATATTAATTAGTGTTACGTTATGTTTCAAATTAGAGCAATGCAATTAATTTCTTTACCATCGCCGAATTCATCTCTGGTCCAGTAAGTGCAAAGCCTACTTTCAGTATTCAGTAATGCTATATACCTGTACAAAATAAATCAAACTTCATGCTCTCAGCATGTTTCAGATATTGCGTACATGTTGGAACTTATATAAACTCGGTATATACAAATTTCTCTGCGCCTCTAAACATTTAAATTTATGTACGGCCTTGTATGCAAGTAAGTTTCAAAGACTGACTCATTAATTGGGGAAAACATTAGAGGATTATCGTTAAATTTCGCCATATTTGTATTTCTCTCTCAGAGAAGTTCGGAAACAATAAACCTTTACAGAACTATTCGTATAACCTCATTTTTAACCGGGACAAATATTTTGATTAGAAGTCTTTGATAAGCTCGAAGCCTAACCACTGGAGCTGATGACAAAAATTCGTCATTAAACGCTGCCAGATTGGGAAAGGCAGTGCACTACTCCTATTCTGGTAAGTGATATGATGTATATTCATTTAGTCATCAAGTAACATGGTGGTAAGGCCGCGCCATAGGTCAAGTGGTTAGATGCTGGCTTCCCACCGCGGCGGCCGGGGTTCTATCCCGGGTCTGGTCAAGTGGGATTTGTGTTGGACAAAGTGGTTCTGGGGCGGGTTTTCTCCGAATACTTCGGTTTCCCCTGCCAATCTTCATTCCACCAAATTCTCCATCATCATAATCACCCGGGGCAGACTACAATAGGCGAATCGGTGGCCGCCGTGCCGAGTGGACCCAGTTGGA
>NW_019738985.1:804471-831046 GCF_002891405.2 Cryptotermes secundus
TGGGTAACGCAACCCATCGTTGGGTGACGTGAAAGCATTCCCGTGGGAAGCCTACTAAGTCCGTGCCGAGGAGATATAAGGAAGAGAACTGAGGCAACCAAATCAGTTTTGTGCGGGAGGCTGTGAAAAGAGGACTTGAGGGCGGAAGCTGAAGAATCTCCACTTTTAGAAGCCGTTACCAGAGAACGACGGGTGAAGACACAGGAAGCTGGAAAAGACTTAAAGGGTACTGTGGTTATGTGTGAATTGTGGAGATGAGCGGGGGTGCTGTGAGAGCTTTTAGTTCAGAGTCGTGTCTGTAAGTGGTCAATAAATCTAATATCCAAGCCCACACCCCCTCGAAAATGACACATACACTTTGGGTACAGTTTGCCGACAGATGTGTCCTGCATACCTGTAAGGTTCCCCTAACATATAAGTACTTATACATTCATTGCAGGGTTTGTGGATCTGACAGCGGTGATTATGAACTGGGCCATCTTCCGGGATATAATGCCGTGTAGTCAACTAAAATTAAGCGAAAGTTTCAGAGAAAAATGGCTCCACATTGAGGACTGAAGAGTGGATTTGCTTGCTGTCGGCTTTATTGTGGTTCCTTGCTAGTTTAATCTTCAAATATGAAGCTAAAGGTGATATGTTCTTCTGAAACGTCAGTTGACCTTGAATATACTATACGGCGTTGTGTCAAAAAAGACAAAAATCTTTGATTTCGCGCAATGTACATCTTGTATAAACCGACGTTTGGACGTCTTCGAGTTCTTCCATTGCAATTTCTTTTAAAGGACCATCTTGTGAAGAAGGCATACACTCTTTCGAAGTACTGCAGTAAAATCTGTATAATATTAATAACCTTCTGCAACTACAGGCGTATTTGACAGTCATTTGTCAAGCCGAATCAAGACGGTTACTCGTACACAGACAGTTCAGTGAAGGAGAGCATTGTATTCGCATGTGGTATAGTAGCTATTGTTACAATGACTTTCCCTCAACCTCCTCCTCGCGCGAACACCTCCTGCTAGGCACCGAAACTAAACTTCTTGCGCTCCGCAGGACAGAAGGGATCAGTGAACTGCGCAGTGTGTGGGTGGCCGACTCCTCACTCACACCGACAGCCCTTTATTAAAAGTGTCTGTAAGGGGTTCTCCTTCATGTCATCCCCCATTTAGGCATACATTTCCAAGAAGATTAATGACATATTCACGTGTCATTTAACTACATTCTTGATATAAGATATTACTTTTTGGTGAATATTTATGACACCGATAATTTGGAATGTAAAGTCGGTAGAAACGGGAGTAGATGAGATTGCTGTCCTGCTTCATCCAGGTATACGTCTAAGAACATGGAAGGGAAACCAACCGAAACTGCAGGAGACCAGCACACGTGATTAAATAAAGACACTGGTAATGGCAGGTGGTAATATTTCTTGAAGCCAATTATTTTTACAGTTCAATGAACGTTTCGTGTATAGGAAAATGGTTATCATCTCATTCGCATTACGGTGTGATACTTTCTCTTCTACAGGGTTACCCAAACAGTAAATTTATATTTGTTGCAGGCATTTAAGAAAGTCACCATTATAAAACTCAGAGACTGAAGAACTGATAGGTTCCTGTAAACAGAAATAAACATCTTCCAAAATTTTTCTCAGATGTCTACCTACAGTTTACTGTACAGTCTCCTATGCCTAACAACCAATAACATTTCATGTTGTCAGAAACCAGAAGTGCACAAAGCAAAATACTTCAGTTCTCCGGGCATTTTTTTAAATATGTGTGTTGTTTAATAACTGTTACTCCCAGTTATTGCCTTCCCATAAAATATTCATTTCAGTGGTTTCATTACCGCAATTTTGATTTGGCTACCATTCTATGGGACATTTCTCCCATCTCCATTCTTATAATTTATCTGTGTTACGTTCAACAATCGGATCCATACAAAAGTATAGGTAGTTCCACTATTATGTAGAATTCTGTAAAAGTTTTCATTGGCGCTTCCCAAGGAACGTGTGTTTGTACAAATATTATGCCTCTGGACATTATTCATCGGTTTGTCCTGTTTTTTTTTTTGTTTTTTTTTTTCAGAATACAGGGTTTCGGAGACTGGATTTCGTCTCCGTCTTCAAGTACAACCTACTCAGCTGGGCCCAATCGATAGAGCTAGTCCCTATCTCCGGACACCTGTGCCAGCACCAAGATGGGTATACAAGCCAAACACAGCACAAACCATCTGTGAGAGCTAATAATTTTAAATTATTAAAACTCTGCAAGTATGAGGCCCTGCACAAGAACTGTTTGATTTCAGCATGTAAACGTTATCTTTAGGCCGCGCCATAACTCAAGCGGTTAGTCGCTGGATTCCCACCCCGGCGGCCCGGGTTCGATCCCGGATCTGCTCAAGTGGGATTTGTGGTGGAAAAAGTGGCGCTGGAGCAGGTTTTCTCGGAGTACTTCGGTTTCCCCTGCCAATCGTCATTCCACCAATTGCTCCACAATCACCCTCACCTATCATCTGGGGCTGGTACAATAGGCCAGAAGTGGCAGCAGTACAAGGGACTTAGTCCCACCCCAGTAGCAATAATAAAAATAAACGTAACCAAAACTGAAGCGAAAATATTCAATCAGCTCATCTATTTGAAAGAAGTGTGAAGAAGATTAGGTTAATGAGAAATTTAAAATCTCAGTAAAATACAATTATTCGGTGTGCACCGTAACAGAGAAACCAGCAATAAAATTGTAAGCACTGCAAATTGTAACAATGTTCACATGTCTCGAGAAAAAGCAGACGTTATATTTCAAAGTGTTCGCTACCGGCTGTGTGTTACAAGCCGTCCATGTAAGAAACAACTCCATAAAAATATGTGCACGTAAAATTTACGCCTCGTGAACATCTACGACGTGCCATTAAAACTGTGTTCCGGTAACACTTTTTGTTGTTATTACGTAATTTCTTAAAAGGATATGTTTTAAAAGCTGTACAATTCTAGTATATATGTAGCATTATTTTAAAAATACAAAAACATTAGCTTCTTTATATGAGCGAAAGTGCTCAAACGTGTCATGCAGAAAGGCTTAAAGAAAGTTAAGAAAGAAGGAGAGAATAGTATCATAACAGTGTAAAGTACGTTGTCAGGGGGGAATATATGATGCCCAGATAATTTATCCCCTCAAATTTCAGACTTTACAAAATAGAAGCGTTTTGACGAATGTATGTAGTACCTATACTCAAAACGTTGTTATAATGCAGTCTGCATTCGTACAAATTTACAATAACTATGAAACATATATAAGCCAAATCCATTGTGCAGAGTATGTAGAAATTTTCGGAAATATTTCTCCATAAAGCGTCTATATATTTTCCCATGACTTCCCAACCTAAATGCACCCCGAGCTCATCACCCTCGCCTAAATTTCACTGTCTTAAGAATACTTATCCAAATTAGTCTTTCAACAATCATAATCATAATGATTTTATTTATTTCAGTATTCTTATTTTTCATATTTTCCTGAGCTTTCAGCTTTCAAACATTTCAATTTATATAGTATACTTTTAATAAAGTGACGAAGTATCAAACCCATGAAAAACAATTGACAACACTATCGTTTTAAGAGTTAATTTAATGTGGAGGGTGTGAAAGCATTTTCTAAATCAGAAATGCCAAATACTCGTATGTGTACAGTTTATTCCTCCCTAGAGACATCGTCAATCTCATTTCTCGGTGCTACTTCTCTATTTTAGCGTACGGTCTACCTGATATTTTACACTATAACATTCGGCTTAACAGCATTTATCATAAAGAGAACAATGAACAATGGTATATTATATTTATTTATATATAAATATATATATTATTAAGTTTAAGGTCTTAAGGAACTTGATTGTTAATATATATTATATTTATTTTTCTTAGAAAAAATAAATCTTGCAGCCCACTGTAATGTGTAAATCTCGTGCTATACTGAAAATGTCCATGTAGATCGTAGATTAAATATTAGGTTAGGTTAGGTTAGAGAACATATTACCGTTGGATACAAGATTTATTTCTTCTAAGAAAATTAAATTAAATTCAGTTTTTCGTTATTATTATTTTAGTGACTGATAATTACTAATTGTGTCATTGTCCCATGAGAATGTAGGATAACAGGCAGTTCGTAACAAGAATCATACTGGCTTTGGCTTTTGACATATCAAGGCAAAATTCCAGTCAGTTCGATGGCCACTTCCATCCTCACTCCACGGTTTTATTTCTCGTAGCAATTTTCTAAACTGAAGCATAACTAATTTATTTATAAATTATCCCGCTATATTCTCACTTCTCTTGTTTTTCTCTATTACATTTTAGGTAAATCCCACAATAACGGGGGGAATACCAGACAACTCAGTACTGATGTCCATGAACCGTTGAATTTCGCTTGTTGGCTCGGTGATGTCTGGATGTCGGACATTTTGTTTTCTTTACATCATTTGCTGCTTCCGAATATCGTTTCAAATCAGAGTGCTTACCGCAAGATCGGGTTTTTTAAAGTGGTTTTCGAGAAAAGTCGCAACTTATTTAGAACTGCTTTCAAAAATAACAAGAAATTAATTACGGAAATAATTCACTTACAGGATTGCTGGGTTCTTGAGCTTTGTCCGTTTTCTGGTGTTCTAAAAGCACAAAAGAAAGCAGCCTTTCGGAAACTGAATCTGTCTCGGTCCTCATATGAGAAGTTGGAGGCATACTCTGATGGGTCCCTTAGAGACAACTAACCTCAATCACCGATCCAGTGATTAAGGTTAGCTCTCTATAACGGACCTAACAGAGTAGGTGTCTCCAACCTCTCACATGAGGACCGAAATACGTAGATCCAGTTTCCGAAAGGTTGTCTTCTTTCGTGTTTCTTAAAATACCAGACGATGGACAATGTCCAAAACTCCAGGAATCTTGAGTGTTATACGGCATTCTCAGAACGCTCTAGAATCTATTGATTCACTTACACTTTGGTTAACGGGGAAATACCTAATGTAATTTCGTCAGCACAATGCAGATCAGATTTCACTTACTTTGGTATAACCACCAATGTTGACGCGCCAATAAAATAGTTCTCTCTCTGTCTCTCTTCTACATACTTTACTTACTTACTTACTTACTCATAGAGCTGAGCCCTTCTGGAGGAGCTGCCAATTCTGCAGCTACTCAAGAATTTCCCAGCATTTTATGGAACCCGAAGGTTCATTACCGTGTTCACAAGAGCCCTCCACTGGTCCCTATCCTGAGCCAGATCTATCCAATCCATACCATCCCATCCTATCTCTCCAAGATCCAGTCTAATATTGTCCACACACCTACGCCTTGGTCTTCCCTGTGGTCTCTTTCCTTCTGGCTTTCCCACCAATATCCTATTCGCATTCCTCGTCTCCCCCATTCGTGCTACATGCCTTGCCCATGTCATCCTCCTTGACTTTGTCATTCTAATTACACTTGGAGAAGAGTACAAGTTATGAAGCTTTTCATTAT
The DNA here is from genome assembly GCF_002891405.2 of Cryptotermes secundus. Taxonomy (NCBI): domain Eukaryota; kingdom Metazoa; phylum Arthropoda; class Insecta; order Blattodea; family Kalotermitidae; genus Cryptotermes; species Cryptotermes secundus. The sequence goes on from NW_019738985.1 coordinate 809,969, forward strand.
GCAGTTTTCTCCAACCGCCTATCACTTCATCTCTCTTCGGTCAAAATATTCTCCTCAAACACCCTCAGTCTATGTTCCTCCCATAATGTCAGAGACCAAGTTTCACACCCATACAGAACCACAGTAAAATTATAGTTTTGTATATTCTAATTTTTATGCTTTTGGACGACAGACGAGAAGACAAAAGGTTCTGGACTGAATGGTAGCAAGTATTACCCGAGTTCAATCGCCTCTTAATTTCCTCTTGAATCAGATTTCGATCTGTTATCGTTGTGCTCAAATATCTGAACTGTGTCACATTTTCAAAACATCTGTTTCCTATCTTTATGTCATGATTTTGCCCTGCATTTTGGTGATGAGACAGTAACATATACTTAGTTTTCTCTGTGTTTACTTCTAGACCAACCTCTTTACTTGCGTCAATTAAAGTTTGTGTGTTTTTCTTTATGGTATCTACATTATCACCCAGTAGATTCACATCATCGGCGTAGACCAACAGCTAATGTGTCCCGTTTAGTTTCAGTCCGATCTAGTTTCCCTGGACCTTCCTAATTGCATATTCTAAGGCAAAATTGAAAAGGAGTGGCAATAAAGCATCTCCCTGTTTTAGACCATTCTGGATAGGAAATTTATCAGACAAATGTTTACCTACACGGACTTTACTATACGTTTCATTTAAACACATTTTAATCAATCTAACTAGTTTCATGGGTATCCCAAACTCTATCAGAATATTGTACAATACTTCCCTCCTAACTGAATCGTAGGCTTTCTTGAAGTCTATGAATAGCTGATGTACTGTCTCATCGTACTCCCATTTTTTCTCCAATATCTGACGAATGCAAAAGATCTGATCTGTAGTTGATCTGTTACGTCGAAACCCACACTGATGACCCCCAATAATTTCGTCTATACGAGTAGATGGACTGAACTTTGAAAGAAGAATATTGGAGAAAATTTGATATGAAGTTGATAGCAGTGATATCCCCGATAATTACTACAGTCAGTTTTATCACCCTTCTTGTGAACTGGTACAATAATAGACTCCTTCCACTGATCAGGCAATTTTTCCTTATGCCAAATAGAAGTAATTAGATTGTGGATGTTAGAATGTAATATTTCGCCTCCTGCCTGAATTAGTTCTGCCGGAATTTGATCACTACCTGGCGATTTATACCGTTTCAATTTTGCAATAGCACTTTCAATCTCAAATGGACTAGGATCAGGTATTACCGGCTCAGCTGTATAGATATCTGTCTGCCTGACAGCACTGACACTATGTACATTCAATAACTGAGAGAAGTATTTCCTCCAAATATTCAAAATATTGTGGGATTCTGCAAGCAGATCACCATTCTGATCCTTCACTAAGTTACTGCTAGGCTGGTAACCCCTCTTAAAATCTTTTATTCCTCTACACAGTCTCTAATATTCTTGTTCTTACAGTTCATTGCAAGCTCATAAATTTTGTCTTTCAGATATTCCCTCTTTTCATTCCTGAAATGCCTGCTGGTTTCACGTCTTATATTGTTCAGATTATCCCCATTTAACTCGCTTGGATCCTGTAACCACTGCTATTTGACCTGCTTTCTTTGATCTAATAATTTTGAGCATCCTTCATCGAATCATGGCTTATGCTTCTTCGGTTCATAATAACCTAGACTCTCTCCGGCAAACATTTTTATATTCTTTCTAATAATTTCCCAAGCTTTATTAACATCCACCTCAGTTTCCAAGTTTTCCAAAGCCGTGAAGCTATTTGAGATTTCAACACAATACTGCTCCTCACCCTCTACCTCATTTAATTTCTTAAGATTGAACCTCTCCATATGTTTGTTTGCTCACTGCCAGTCTTTCCTTAGCCTTTGCCACAACCGGGTAGTGGTCAGTATCACAATCTGCTGCCCTGAATGATCGGACATCAAGCATACTTGAGTGCCGTCTCCTGTCTATCAAAGTATGGTCTATTTGATTGTGTATCTTCCCATCAGGAGATGTCCAAGTAAATTTATGGATGTTACGATGTGGGAACATTGTACTCGTGACAGTAAGATTTTTTGATGTGGCAAAGCTTACTACTCTAACTCCATTATCATTGCTAATTTCATGCAAACTCTCAGTCCCAATTGTTGGTTTGAAAATGTCTTCCCTCCCTACTTTGGCACTGAAATCCCCTAACAAAATTGTCATAGGGTATTTCGGGAATTTATCAAATACATGTTCTAGTTCTTCATAGAATCTATGCTGTATGTCATCAATTGCATCTTCTGTTGGGTCGTGAACATTCATAACGATGATATCACACCAGAGACCTTTTAGTATTATATATGATATCCTATCACTAACGAACTTTACCCTCTTAACTGCTGATACGATTCTCTAATGTACGAAAAAACCTGTAACTAATTCATGATTTTCATTCCCTTTTCCATAGAAAAATGCATAGTCTCCTGCTGGTGCGATGCCACCTCCATCCCATCTGACCTCCTGTACTCCCGCTAAATCTAACTTATATTTTAAGATTTCTTCTGCCACTGCTCTGAGCGAACCTGCCCTATACAAACTTCGTACATTCCAAGTGCCAAATCTCATATCCATTTTCATTAGCTTAGGTCGTTTATCCAAGGAATCAGTCCAGGTCCGAGGCTTGGTGTTCATTTTCGTAACATAATGATTTTTTACTGTTAGGAGTTGTTAGCCCCACACCCAACCCCCAAGCTGGAGGGCCACCCCTTGCCGGCTGTCCGCGACTGCTTATTCAATATATTCGCAGCTTCCCTCCAAACTGGAGGGCGTGTCCTCCGTCCGCAACCTGAGGACGCGCCATGCCGTGGTGACAGGGACCCACCTAACATGGCTCTTCTACATATACACACACAGGAACGCAAGACCTCTTCCTGAGATACTGATGAGGGCTCCGAGGTTTACGGAACTCGAAATTTCAGTACCTTGCCCACAAGAACCCACATCTTTATCGCAACCCGCGGCAGTTGCATCAGGACCATACCATTATACACTAGTTCTTTAGGATACGTTTTCATATCACCCTCTAACTCACGCCTGGATCTTCCAAGTTGTTTCTTTCTGTCACGTTATTTCATAGCAGATACATCGACTAGTAGTACAAACTTAAATATTTCTTAAACGCATAGACCACGCACTTGGTTTAAATTTCAAAGAATATTTCGTGTAAATAGTAGGCCTATTGTCTCGTGGAATGCGAGTGTATAGTCTGAAAGAAGTCTGCATTCCTCCGAAAAGTCGACAGACCTCTACCAGACAAAATGCTGTCACATCCCAGAAGATTGTATTCCTCACAGACACCACCCTCGGAAGTCCGGTCTCACATCTCATGTCTATAGCCTATTTCATGTTATAGACCAATTTGTATCCGAAGTAGCGAAACCACAATATAAGTTTTCATTCCTGTGTAGTGAATATTAAGGCCTTGTAGAGAAGTACACTTTAGGGACATGTCTCCCTAATAGATATTGCGGCATAAAGACCCGTTGCCAAGTAGTGATTCTGTAAACAGCAACCGTTTTAGGGCAAAGGTAAAAACGTTCCCTTTGTTAGACAGCAGTTTCTTAATAATGCAGCAGTTGGACTGCAACCATGGAAACGGAGTATTTCTACGTGGTTCATGCCGAGATGTCAAGAGACAAAGTTCAGGCAATTCTGGACGGGAGGTTGTGAAAAAAAAAGAGTTAGATGCAAGAGTGTTCACTTGAAAGTCCGGCTGTAAAGAGAATTGATGTATAATATTTGGAGTGCGTATTTCAGTGAGACTGTTATAGCCCCTATGTTAAAAGTCCGTTACCAGGAAACGGCTAGTGAATGCTGTAACCGACTGAGGACACTAGTCCGTGTATGTGTCAGTGATCTGTAAAGTGCAGTCACGGGTTCTGAGTGTATAAGTGGCCAGTAAATCGAGTCATCAATCCAAACCCCTTTTATAGGCACTCCTACAATTGAAGAAAGCAGTCTTCTGGGATTTGGAGCCGTGTATATGTGGTGTTAACCGACATTTCGGAGGAACGTTCGCCTCCATCATCAGGGTAGAAGAAAAAATATAAGAAATCTGCAAGCGAAGAGACCGTGAGAACCAGTAGATTTCTTATATTTTTTCTTCTACCCTGATGATGGAGGCGAACGTTCCTCCGAAATGTCGGTTAACACCACATATACACGGCTCCAAATCCCAGAAGACTGCTTTCTTCATAGTCACCGCCGTGAAAGCCTCAAATCTTACACTCCTACAATTGACAATATTTTGATGCATCCCTAAATACTGAGTAGAAGGGTGTAAATGTAGCCCATTCGAATTCCGATCGGGAAATCTGGCATTCCATTTGAGGGTTGTAGTAGGATTCTTCAGCTTCTGAAGAGTTAGTCAAATACGTCATGGTTTGCTCCTTTCAAGTCCCTACCCACTTCTCAAACCGACTGGCCTATAAAATTGAGCAAACGTCGTTACATAATTGAAAAATATTCCTATATCAAGTTTCCTAATCAGTTACATCAGTGTTTCTCAGCCCATGAGACCTGACCCACGGGTGAGCCTTGAACGTCGGCTTGGTGGTATGCGAGGTCTTGAAAGTAAGAACTTCACTTCATGATTAAAGTGCAACACCCGTTACCATTCCAACGGGAAGTCTCATCATTTCTTATAAACGCTTTCCATCTCCCTACAGAGTATGTTACACTTTTCACATCCACAATAAAATAACATCAACATTCACACAACAGACACTATGTACTGAAACAAAATACTGTTCGCTCGTTCGTGACCTACTACATAATTTACGTTCATGCAAAGTGTTAATCCTAGAAAATTTATTATTATGGTAATATTAAATTGCTAACGACAATAATAAATATCACACCTACAATATATATATATATACACACACACACGCACACACACATTGGAATTTAGCTCTCCCAGACACAGAAAACTACATTACTGAGTCCCGCGGAACCCAGAACCAAAAATGATTGTTTTGACGAAGACTAGCAGCAATTTATCCGAATCCGAAACGAAGAGTATGGGCAAGAAGAGGAAGGTGGGAAAGCCAGAAGGAAAGAGACCTCAAAGAAGTTTATACGTAGATGGGATGATAATATTAAAATGAACCTTAGAGAAAAAGGATGGAGTGGTGTGAACTGGATTCATCTGGTTCAAGATATGGGGGATTGGCGAGTTCTTGTGATCACAGTAATAACATTTTCGGTTCCATAATACGAGTATGTCGGGAAATTCTCTAGTAACTGAGTGACTGGTGGGTTTCTAATAACGGGACTCTTATGAGTTGTTTATTGTATAATATTGAAGTATACTCGTACATAAATGCACTTTTTGCGAAGAGAGTAACTTTATGTTTACCTTGTTGGAGTGATTGTTGGACACAATGGCGAATGTTGGAAATCATTGCTATAAATTAGTTCTTACAGAACTTCAAATAATTTTTATTCTGTCATCTGTTTCTTCCTCCGTCTTGGAAGTTAACTTCAAATTTCGGTACAACTGTACACTTCGTGCAATTATGAATCATTGTATGACATTCTTATTGCACTTAACTCATTGCAATTCAAGGTCCACATGCATGAGGTTCTAGTTAACATTTCGTGGAATTGAGGCAAAGAAAATGAATAAAAATCTGTCTCGTTTCAAAACATATTCTTGTCTGTGACGTCAGAAAGGTGAAATATTGCAATTACTAGTTACTCATGATTAAATTTTTAATACATTTATTGAATTATGATCCTGTTTCCGATTGTTCTCAGTAACTGTATTACACAATACACGTCACGGAATACAGAGAAAATCTCTCTGTAAGAAACATGAAATATGTGGAGTGGGCGTCTGAAAGTTACTGAAACACTTTAAGTGATTCTCTGTTTGCTTTGCCTTTGTATGAGGAGAGCTTTCTATGTTTGTCTCTGTAGCCTTTATCTGACAAACCAAGGTAACGTTTTTATAATATAATTACAAATACTATATCTGTAACGTCATATATATATTCGCATAAACGATAAAGATATAAACAATTTTATTTTACCTACAGTTTTTTATGTATGCGAAACTCGGTCGCTAACTTAGAGAAAGAACACAGACTGGCAATGTTTGAGACTAGAGTGTTGAAGAGAATATTTGGGCTGAGAGGATGCATTAACAGGATTCCTTAATGAGGAGTTTGATAATTTGTTCTCCTGAATTTGTACGAATTGCAAAGACGTTAGAGAAATGGGAGTCTGAAGCAAACACAAAGGAGACAGAGTCACAGTTGCACTTGGAACTTGTTCTAAATTCTACCAATATTTATATGTTGCTGACCTAAACTTACATAATAGTGCCTACCTCCGCTTACAATAGCGAATTACCTAGAAGTGTATTTATTAGAGATGAATGACATTAAAAGCTCTGATGCCAGAAGATTAGGGAAGAGATTATGAAGACAATTTTCCCTAATGATGCACAGATATACAGATACAGGGAATTTCTATATTCTTGTTTTTATGTCTGAACTCAAAATCATATAAAGCTGTTGCTTAAACCTAGAGACGTCCACGTAAGCATTCACTTCTTACTGTCGGCTCTGTATATACAAGTAGCTCCGTTGAAGCTGAATAAGACTGCTGTTTCAGGAAAGGCTACTCCACCTAATTTGTATTTGCTGGAGCTTTGTTATGAATTTTGAGGTTTTATGTGTATTCTTTGCATAATTATGTATTAAATAACAATCCATGTAGCTATTGCAGCATTAAGATATGCATATGGCAGGTAAATTGAACAATGAATACTATACAAATAATACAGAAATTATAAACATCTCCTTTAATAGAGTCGCACTTGCGCTCCCAGTTATGAGCCATAACTCGAGCGGTTGAGGATATTAACGAACTGCATCTGAAACCTCTGAATTTCTTTCTTCTGTATTCATACTATCTCACTTGTCGTATAGTTCTATCTTCGGGGATATAACTCCATGTAGCTCCTCGAAATTCAACCAAAGTTTCAGACGAAAATTTCACCTCTATTTTCTGGGTTAAATTTTACTTCCTGCTTCCTGATGTTTTCTTGCTTGGCGTAATGTTGGCTGTGACAATGTTGAAGATATTTTCCTCCGAAACATAGGTTCGCTTTCGAAAGGCTACAGTGTTTTATGTTCCAGAAGGCACCAATCCCATAGCCAACGCTGTGAGAGTTTAATATCCTATATCACGCATTGCCTCAAAAGTTATAGCATTGGTGTTTTTAAATTGCTCTTGTAAAAATCATAAAATATCGGATCCCTTGGGTTTGTTAATTTTTATGTATTTCCCTTTAACGTGTTTGTGCCCTATTCAGGCTGGCATTTTAGAAGCCGTTAGAGACCCCTGAGGTTAAGGACTCCTTCCCTTATGAAAGATCATTGAGTATCAGTAAAAGTTCTTGTCTCAGAGAATATTAAGGTGAGGAATTGTTGAAGCCTCAGAGGTTATTGGCGTTCAAGAAGTGTTGAAGCCTCAGAGGCTTTCAGAGGAGTTCAGGATGTGTTCAAGCCCAAGAGGCTATGGGCGTTCAAGCAGTGTTGAAGCCTAAGAGGTTATGGGTGTTCAAGAAGAGTTTAAAGCCTCAGAGGTTATGAGCGTTCAGGTGTTGTTAAAGCCTAAGGGGCTCTGGGCATTCAGGATGTGTTCGAGTCCAGGATGCCACTGGGGATAAAGAAATCTTGGCACTGGAGAGAGGGCAAGGACGTCCTCTCATACGGGCACTAGCTATAACACAACTTCAAATTTATCTTGGCAGTGGTTCAGTGTTATATTTTGACCCCAACATTTAGTAAAATTAATTTTCCCATAATTACGGACTTGAAGGCAGAACATCAGTCGACCGTGGACAACGTCCAACAAGCGAATGTTTTCATGTCCAGGAAGATATTCTTTAAAATTATACAACGAAAAGTATGAGACCTGAATATGTCCAGATGTTGAATATAAATTCTTCCAGGTGTGTAGTTATGCAGATTTAATTACACAATCCCCTTGATATTTAAGTGGCTGACAATATTGAGCAGGCTAGGATACGATGGTTGGGCACGTTACTCAGATACCGGAAAAGACAAATGCGTACAAATTCTTCTGGGAAATTTATTACAGTGCTTCCACTTGTAAGACGGAAGAAAGAATTAATTATAGTGTTGAAATGGAAATAGGTTGCGAGGATGTGAACTGGACTGAATTGTCAATTCATCACTTACAATTATCCTGCCTTTCGACACTAAACTTGTATAAGTGATGTTACATACATTAAGAAAGAAACAACTGAAACAATATGCGGTTGCATGTGATATTCCATTTTTGTGATGGTGATGTTGATAATCATAATTAATGATAGTAATAATGATAATACTTATATGCATGCTTTGTTACAGAAACCAGACCTACAACAGGGTTAACGTTAAGTCCGTCATCATTACATTCAAGTGTAAGAGCGTAAAATGTAAGTCAAGATATTAAATTATTATGTCATACCTATTATCTAAAAAAAACGTTCTGTTTCTTTTTGAAGACACAACGTTTCGGAGACTGGATTCGGTCCCCCATCTTCAGGTAAAACCAACTCATTTGGGTCCAATAGATAGAGCTAGTCCCTATCTCCGGACACCTGTGTCAGTTTCAAAAAGGGATACATAAATCAAACGCAGCACAAACCATCTGCGAGATATATGTTCAAAAAAATAAACAGGATGTTCTTTTTTATAAAATAGACAGGACGATGGATAATGTCCAAAAACAATGTACCATCTTCACAAATTTTTAGATCTTATAACTCAAGATATTCAATTATTTTTCAATACAAAATGAAACTGAGTAGCCTACTTGTACTACCACGCCTCTATAACAGAATGCAGGAAATTTAAATGAGTGATTCTTCAAATCTGCGTTTCATTATGCAGTAAAATTTCGCGGCCTGCCTGCTGTCCGCCTGAACATCAACTGTCTTCGATAATCCTATGGCATTGGAAAATGGCTTACTTCCCATTGACATTTACATCGTAGCTGTGAAATGCCAAAGGTATCACACAGAACCAGAAACCCTGGGGCAAGAACCAATAGGGTGTGGAGACGTGTTGTGAAACATTACAGCTTGAAACAGTTGACTGCTGACTCTGACATCCTCATTTAGCTCCTACTAAATCTTAAAATAACTACTGAAACATTTAGTAATTCCTCATTGTACTTATTCCCACGCTCCTTGCATAGAAATATAAACGTCCATGGCCTTAAAATACCGCTGCTTGTTAAAGAGATCTCGCGCAGGAATAAGATTAGTAGTAGACCTTGGAGTAGAAACTAGCCTCGTATAGGTTTGTATCAGTCACGATTGCATTGGTATGGGAATCAGAGAGAAAAGGATGACGTAAGTCACCGGTCGGTGCGCTGCACTACACAGACTCAGATGTTGGTGGCGGAAGTATGAGAGAAACATGTGTTCATGTTGTGCTTCCGGTTATGGGGTGCTAGTGTATCGGAAATTTGGAACTAAGAGGATATGGTTAATTTTTACTCTTCAGCATTTACATGGAAGAAAGATTTTCACGAATTTTTACCAATTGCTTCAATTTTGTGAAATGACAACATATCGGAAAGCTCAGAAGGAAGCAGATACGGCGTATTTTAAGATAATATTAGATATTCTTATAGAGGAACAGAAGAAAACCACAGAATCTCTCAGAAGGACCATTCCTCATAATGGGTTTCTGTTGAATGCAAGTCACATTTGTTACTGCTGTACGCAGATTGTTAGATCTCTCCTCATGTATAATTTAGTGGCTCGTGCTAAGGAATGAACATAAATTTCTGGTGTTTGAAAACAAAATGATTGGAAGAATGAGTGTATTTATACCTGTAAAAGGAGAGTTAACAGAAGAAACTGATATAAAGGCGAGGTTCATACTTTATAGCCTTTTCAAGCTATTTTCAAGGAGATCACATCAAAAGGATAAGACGTTCGGTACATGAACACGCATTGGTAAGATGAGAAATGGATGCAAATTAAAATCTGAATGCAAAGAAACAAGTGAAAGACACGGATGCAGATGGGAGCCGATATTAAGATGGATCATGAAGAAGGATGTGATCTCGATTCAGTGAATTCAGGACAAGATCAAATAACAACCTGTTGCTAAAGCTGTAACAAAATTTGCAGTCTCATTAACAAGGGGATTTTATTTCCTCAAAATGTCTTTCCTCCATGAAATTGGTTCGTTAGTTTTCAGTAATATTTTTTACCGGAACATTCGTGCCAATTTTCAGTTGTTGAAGAAGATAATATATTCTATTTTACATTCAAAATTACAGGTATTATAGTAAGATAATTTCAACTAATTTATGCAAGGTAATTAGTGAAACACGGAATATGAAGTCTATATAACTTTTATAGCCAACGTAAAGGCATCAGCTCGACGACCTCAGCTACCGGGTCGTCACTAATTGCAATTGGGAAGAGATTAGTTTCCTCAGGCAGAGCCACCATACATTGGTGCACCATCCTACATTCCAACACTCAGAGAAAATAAAATACGAATTTCTTCGCTCTGTATCTCTGCAAAATGGCGGCATTGAGACTTTATAATTACTCTCAGGTTATTATTGTAAGGAGCTTTGAAGGAGACAGATCAGCTGGTCAGATTCTGTTTATTACGTTACTATTTGACCTCTATACAGGACGTGCTCTGTTGGATACGGCGCAAGTAAAATTGTTAATTACCCACGTACTTCTCTTTTATATAAGGTCCACAACTGATTACACGCGCAGCTGGCCTTTATGGATATACTATTGAATTCAATAGGGTCACCAGTTGGAGAAAATTTACGGGATTTTGAAACTTGGAGCCATGAACTGAAACCAGTTTCACAACTGTGCAAGGAAATATTACAGAACTATAACTGCCCTTAACATACTACGGGAGCTAGAAATTTTCTTGACAGTTCTGACATAGATAATTTGGTAGAAGAAAAATGAAATAAACAATATTTGTACTTTATGAATACTGTACATTCAAAATTACTCCTTGCTCAAGCCATATACTCTTGCGGATTTATATGAAGAAGAGAGACCACTTCGGATGTGTGATGAACTTAAAATAGATCCTGAAGATATTAACTATGAACTAGATTAATCTGGTTCAGGGTATAATCCAGTAGCAAATTCTTATGAACACAGCACACAATCTTTGTTTTTCATAAAGGACGGACACTTTCTAGACCAGGTGAGAGACAGCTTTTGGACGACCGCTCTACTCTATGTAATCAGTTTTGGAATTGAAATTTCTTATCAAATTTATCAGTAAGATATATATATAAAATTCTTAACAATGAATCGTATGGCTGAATTGAAATCTTCGATATAATATCAATATTTCACACCGTTGCCATATTCGTAATCCTATTTTAGAGAAATCTTACAAAATACGTACGTGTATTTATGAAGCACCCTCATAAAACTTTCCAACTGTGTAGTTTCAGTGCTTTCTCAGTCATAAAACCGAAAACAAAGCATACAAGCTAATTTGCACGGCCACAATATTGCTGTACTTTATGCTGCAAAACGGACCTTAACATTAATTTGTTTTTGTTACGAACCTGATTGCCACATAAACCTACATTAACACGCTAGCAGTGCACAACATCGCGTCCGCCCAAACTTATATCTTCGGGCTGCCGCCATGTTGTTATTATTATACTTCGTAGGAAATTATAGTTACAACGGCCAGTTGGCCTCTAATGGTGCAATGGTCATAAAACGTTAATGCAGCTTCATCATATAGGATATGCTGCTCTCACAGTGTGGTTATGAAGAGGTGTATCTTCTGGGATGTAGCGTCTTGCAGTCCGTTAAAAGTCAATCAATATTTAGGAGGAATATATCGCCTCCGTCTTCAGGGTGAAAGAATAAACCAAGAAAAATATCATCATGAAGCAGATAAGCAAGCAGAGCAGCCTAATTTCTTGCTTGAATTATTCTTCGACTCTGAAGATGGAGGCGATGTATTCCTCCGAAATATCGGTTGACTTTCAAAGGCCTACAAGGGGTTGTATCGCAGAAGTTAGACATGTTCGAAGATTAACCAACTGGAAGAAAGACAGATGTACACACTAGCAGGGGAGTACCATGGACACACCTTTCCTAGTAAGGAAAAAGTAAAATAGGTTATACATGAAATTGAAAGAGATCATCGATAATGCTTTAAAGGCTATCCGACACATAAGGTACGGATATACTTTGACGAGTACATTACGGATATTACATAATTGAAAAGTCCATAACAGGAGACTATAATAGGGCCTATATACATTTACAAGTATGCCCTCAGGAACGGAAGTGTCACTTGGCCTTGCCAAAAAAACACCCTGAATCTTGTCCATTGCTAAATTATAAGATGAATTGTTCTTGTTACCAACAGGTTAAGAATTTCCGCTGGCACCGGCCATGGTCTTTGTTTTAATAACCTGCTCCTTGAGAACATGTCAATACCTAGACTTGCAACATCATACCTTATGTTCTTTGAAAAGAGAATTGAAGAAAGCAGTCTTCTGGGNTTTTGTGGTTGGTTTTTATAAGATGGTTTCGGCGTTACAGATTGTGTGGCGTCGACGGAAGGAAGATGGCAGAGTGATGAGTTGGAAAGTATTAGGAAAGAACAGGTCTAGGTCTAATTACGGTACCACCTCAGCATTGTCCCCTGAGGGACTGAGGAAAACCGCAAAAGCTATCTGCCAAGATAGCCAGTGTACCGGTCAAGATTTGAACCGTATGCGAGCCTAGAATATTACAGCTGGATCAATCTTTTCGATAGAAAAATAACATGTTCATGACACAGTTAATATCACTGAAGAAGCTAGTTGAACTTAAAGTTACAGCGCTGAATCCGGATATGAAACAGTAAGGAAAAAACTCGGTCTTGAAATTGGTTTCTCTCAGAATAAACTGTATTGAAATTGCATATTTCTTATAACGGATAACTTCTTATAAACTATACTTAATAACCTTCATAAACAATGTAGGAATAAACAATGACAAGACATTTTAGCATCTTAACGGCCACAAGAACTTAGTATACTGTAAGAAACAAACACTCGATTAAAGGTTTTCAGATTTTCACGGATGGGAATGTTAATATTGTGGTTTTATGGTTTATGGTGCCGTGTAATCATGTAGTAGGTACCAATATTTCGGAGAAAATGCTGATTATATCCTTTAAATCCAGAACATGGAGGTAGCATATTCCTCCCAAACGACGATGTTTTTCTGCAAGGCTACACGGAACAGTAAACCCAATAAACAAAAAACTAAAAGCTAAATTATTCATACTATTATTAAATTCAGACACTCAGGACGAAAACTGCTACATCATACATATTTTATTCTATTTATATCAGTTGGGCCACATGATAAATGTTAAAACGCCAACTGGATTGCTTTATGCATTAAACCGCCAAATGGCTTCCTGTTGGCTAAATAGCCCTCGAATACCGGATGATTCGATATTGCAGAATATGCTAACATCTACAGTCCCTAAGTACATAGCGTGGATCAAATTTACCCAGTTAGTAAAATGCAAGCTACAATACGAGTGTGACAGACTTTTATTTTGTTACTGAACGAATGTACCAAAATTATTCTAAATGAAATCCTCCATGTTTTTTTTATTGCTAGTGGGGTGGGACTAAGTCTCTTGTACTGCTGTCGCTTCTGGCCTATAGTACTAGCCCCAGATAATAGGCGAGGGTGATTGTGGAGCAATTGGTGGAATGAAAATTGGCAGAGGAAACCGAAGTACTAGGAGGAAACCTGCCCCAAAGCTACTCCGTCCACCACAAATCCCACTTGACCAGACCTGGGACCGAACCCGGTCCGCCGCGGTGAGAAGCCAGCGACTAACCGCTTGAGCTATGGCGCAGCCAATCCTCCATGTTAGTGAAAAACGCACAACGGTGCGCTGTCGCTCTGCACATTGACTGGCAGGATTTAGTCTGAACATTCCCGTTAATACGACAAAATATTCTAGCTTAACTGACTTTTGGTCCACTTACACGGTCATCATCACTATTAGGCATATGGCAGACGGAACTGGCGAACATGCGGACAGAGGCGGTAGTAGTTCACATTGAGCTCTTACTGAGTTCGTTCAGAAATTATCTGAAGAGCCACGAAATCCAAAGCAGGATTAGCTGCTCCTGGCCCAGACTCAAAACGTCACCTCAAGAATGTAAAACAGAAGTTACAACCATTACTTGGCTTAGCTCTCTAACCATTCTGAAAGCTACGAAAACTGTCCACAAAGTACATAAATATAAGCTACTCCGTCCACCACAGATTTCACAGAAATGCTGAATAATAACAAGATAAACACATATCCCTCTAACAGGCGGTGAAGGCCGTAAGTCTGTGAGACATCGTAGCTCCCACATCTTCTAGACACTCAGCTCACAGATGGTGGTGTTTGTCAACCTTACGCGGCCACCCTTTACTCCTCAGGAAGATTCCTGGTAATCATTTCCGTTGTAGACTGAATCGACCCCAGGGCCACAATGCGACTGGAAGGAGTAGGTCAATTGAAAAAATTCAATGACCTCACAGGGATTCGAACCCGCGACCTTCTGGCTTGTAGCATAGTGTCTCAGCCAACAAAGCTACGATGTGTCGAGAATAATAGGATAGGGAATTTAAAACAACAGAAGATTTCAGAACGCACCAAAGAATTATAAACTTCTACAATGCACTTATGAATATTATGTATGTGAGGCCATGAATTTCAAGGCGATCGGCTGGAAGGCCTAACCTTTGTTTGCAACAGTTCTTAAGTTCTTCTCTTAACATCTCATATTTTAACAGAAATAGAGCAACAGACTAAGCAGTATTCATTTTCAAAATATATGGAGTTAATGCAGGTGTTACAAGATGGTTTACAATGTTTTGTGAATTCGAGTCTAAAAGCTTTAAAATAATATTTGTGTTATTGAAATTAATTCAAAACACTTCTTTTCGATCACTTAAATGTTTTCGCTCCACAAACACGGAGCAAATCTTGAGAGAATGCGCCGTGGCGCCTCTGTCCATACCTGCAACCATACCGCAGACGCCCAGCTAATCCAACACTGTCTGAAATATCCAGGCTCGTTACGGCATCATGACCGTATTCATAGCTGTACTCGGATGGAAAGTTCGGATCTCGGTTGGGAATGGAGCACATGGCCTCCAGCTCACTGCAACCTACTGCAGATTGCTCTTAGCACGAATTTATTTACAAAACGTGTAATTTCCCAAAACAATTGCCCCTTTTTGACGACATTAAACTTCACTTAATGTGAAAGTTCCTTGCATATCTTCCAGTAATGATATTCCGTGGTTTAGAACGACTGTATATGTGGGAATATAAAAAAATAGAAGCTAATGAAAATATGCATTAGAACAGTCCCTCGTTAACCACGGTTTTCAAGTATCCACAGCTTTCTATCTGTATCTTTCATTATCTACGGATTTTAATTTTTATAATCATGGAAATAATTAGTTTCACAGAAGGAGGTTAGCCCAACTATCATAATCTGTACCTTGGTCTTCTTCAAGGGCGACCCTCTCAGTAATATAATGTTAAATAACAAAATGGTTGCTTTATTCTTTTAATTAGTTAGTAATTAGTATATTACCTCAAATGTGTTATCTGTAAACTTTTTCAACGCCGTGAAGCTTTGACCGAACAAGCTAACCTAGAGACAATACTCTGGATTTGGATTCGGGTGGTTCTGGGTTCCAGTCTTGGCGGGTTCATCCGATTCCTTGACTGACAATTTCCGTGCTTTCTCATAGTCCTTCCATCCGGCTGTATAAATTGTCGGCATTGAAAACGTCGTCAAATAAGACACAAGAGTAAGAAATAAAGAGATTATGGGTTAAAGCAGTGTCCGGGATTCTTCTAATTTCAAACAAATCCATAAATTTGACAACAGCGGTTTTACAAATTGTTTTGATTTTGAGAAACATGATCCCGCATAGCCACAGAAATTGTCTTACTCTTAAGTCCACTGCAACTCATGCACTGATACATAAGATACTTGGTAGGGAGAACCCCCATCCTCGCATCTACAGTCCACTGAGTTGCGTTACTAGCAGAAGCAAGGTTTCTGTACTTTCCAGTGTTCCAGACTGCAGCTTGGGGATTTCCCAATCTTTCAAGGGCAAGCAACACATACTGTTCCCACAGCATTCATACAGAAATGGTCACCGACTGCGAAAATTGGATAGCAAAGCAGTTCAATGACATGTAATTACTTATAACTACAAAAGAAATATCTTTTTTCTTTGTAGTTTACCAACGTGTGTTTTAATTTGCATGAACGAGAGAGAGAGAGAGAGGGAGCTGTGTTCTGCGAAAGCCGTCAGTTAATGTTCCTCTGTGATTCATATATTGAAAACGAACATTGAAATGGCACGAATTTTAATCTATGCTGCACGAAGCTTGACTAAATTATATTGAAAAATTCGGTTCCTACTTCCAAGGAAAGACACTTATTCTCCACTAAAATGGTGAATATGTTAATGCTGTTCAGAGACATAAAAGTCTTTCATCATGGGAACCATGTGAAACAAGTATTTTTTTATTGCTAGTGGGGTGGAACTAAGTCCCTTGTACCGCGGCCACTTCTGGTCCATTGTACCAGCCCCAGATGATAGGTGAGGGTGAATTAGAGCAGTTGGTGGAAAGAAAATTGGCAAGGGAAACCGAAGTAGTCGGAGAAAACCTGCTCCAGCGTCACTTTGCCTACCACAAATCCAACTTGACTACACCCGGGATCGAACCCGGTCCGCAGCGATGGGAAGCCGGCGACTAACCCCTTCAGCTATGGCGCGGCCATGTGAAACAAGTAAGTATAACCTTTAGAGAAAATTCAGGGTTTCTCAATGTTAAAGCAGGCACCTAACACTATGCTTTAGATTAATGATATAAACACATATTTCCCTGCAGAATACCATAAACAGTGGTTGTTGATACGTATTCTGTTAGGAAGAAACAGGATGTAGGAATTTAGGAAAGGAATTTCATAATTTGTGGTTCATATCCGATATAATTACGATGATCAAATTAAAGGGATGAGAAGTGTGGAACATGAAGTATGAATAAAGACGAAGAAGGCATACAAAATATGAGTCTGAAACCCTGAAGCAAAGACACCTCTAGGGAGATACACGCGTGAAAAAATAACGTTAAAACTGATGCATAATATACACGGATGTAAGGGTGATGATACCTCTAAATAAGAAAGACTTAAATAAACATGAAGGGTTGGAAAAAGGCGGAAAGCTTTTCCGCCAATGAAAGACTGTCCGCCTCATAAGAATGACTCTTCTCGTTGCAGTTGCAAAATATTCCACTAGAATTGCACATGGATATTTTTAAGTTTTAGAATGTAAATTGATCATAATTCTGAATCGCATATCTACATGATATTTATACGTTCCACAGGTGTTGAGTAACTGCACGATCTTTATAGGTTCCACAGGCGTTGAGTAACTGCACGATCTTTATACGTTCCACAGGTGTTGAGTAACTGCACAATCTTTATACGTTCCACAGGTGTTGAGTAGCTGCACGATCTTTATACGTTCCACAGGTGTTGAGTAACTGCACAATCTTTATACGTTCCACAGCTGTTAAGAAACTAAGAGCTATAGACTCTGGATTGTTAAATACAGTAACTCTTACAAAAGTAAGGATCTTTTTGAAGCAGCACACACAGTTGTGGGCCTCATGTCAACAAAGACTTACTGGATCAGATTTGTGTCCAGTGCTACCTCACGAAACCCGAAGGAACTTAAAATTTTTCTCTGCATCCACATTTTGTTATTGACTAAAATTTTAGAAGAATAGCTCGTGCATAATACGTCACTGTTAGTTACCCGTTGAAAATTCAAAGAAAAATTCTTCTTTTGTTGTATGAATTATACAGTCATCAAGAGCATTAACTTTTGATATGTTACGACAGGTAGTCTGGTGGATGTTTACATACGTTTCGGGGGAACATTCTTCCCCCCCTAAATACGCCAAGCAAACAACTAGCAGAGAACTTAATTACGCAATTTATCTTCAAATCCCAACCCAAAAGGAGAGGCGAGCCCGCAATAAATCATGCATATACAGGGACCTTACCTTCTTGAGTTGTTTTCATTTTATATAAAACGTCTTTGCAGCGGAATTGACATATAGAATTTAATTTCATCCATGGAAAAGTGAATTACCTCTATGTAATTAAATTAGGATTATAAGAACTAG
Source organism: Cryptotermes secundus (assembly GCF_002891405.2). NCBI lineage: Eukaryota > Metazoa > Arthropoda > Insecta > Blattodea > Kalotermitidae > Cryptotermes > Cryptotermes secundus. The sequence continues at coordinate 828,286 of NW_019738985.1, forward strand.
AGGACTACGAGAATCTAACCTTAGTTTACTGCTTTTTACTTGTATGGAGTCGGATAGAGGTCGCCTGATGCAATAAACCGTTGCCAAGTGGTGAAAATTTATCTCATGCACCCGTCAGCCTCCCGCGAATACACACATGCACTGCCATTTACAAGTACAGATATTCTGCTTGTTTGTGTTCATCACGAAAATGAAGTATGTATCGCTTTTGAATCTACACATTAATTCAGTTTGGTTTTGACAACTTGATACAGGGTAATTTAAATGTTTTTCTCAACATATGGAGATACATTCTGTAGACACCTGATACACTGTTTTGCCTAAGGTAATTAATTTCTGGGGTTTCATTTAATCCAACGCATGCCGGTTTCATAACGGCCATATATACTGTACTCAGATACAAAGTAATTAAGAATTTACATCTTGGTACAGAAACACATTAAAGTAACTACTTCTTTTACATATTTGTCTAGCATGTTCCATGTCAGTCCAGTCGAGACATGGCCAGCCAATTACCTTACGCATTTCCATTACAGATATAACAATTCAGATACAAATATAAATCTGAGAGTAAGTGCATACAAAGGCCGCGCCATAGCTCAAGCGGTTAGTCGCCGGCTGCCCATCGAGGCGGCCCGGGTTCAAACTCTGGTCTGGTAAAGTGGAATTTGTGGTGGACAAAGTGGCGCTGGGGTAGGTTTTCTCCGAATACTTCGGTTTCCCCTGCCAATCTTAATTCCATCAAATTCTCCATCATCATAATCACCAGGGGCAAGGTACATTAGGCCAATCAGTGGCCGCCGGGCGAGTAAACCCAAATGGACTCAATTCCCTCCCCCCCACTATGTGAATAAAAAAATGTGCATACAAATCCTAGTATTTATTAAGAAGGTAAAGGTGAGCAGAATTCTACCGTGAGCAATTTTTTAACTCGTGACTTCACAACATATGCTGATAAATAAATCATACGTCATGTCTGTTAATGAACAGCGATGAACAAAATTAAAGTATAAAAATTACCATTGATACATGTAATGAAGTAGACAATAAAGGATATATCTCTAATCCATATGTATATATTTCAGTAAATAAGAATATTAGATACCCACCGATTTAATTAATTTTCCAGCATTTTATTGAACCCGAAATTTCATTATCGTGTTCAGTGGAGGGTTCTTGCGAACACGGTAATGAAACGTCGGGTTCCACAAAATGCTCGAAAAATTCTTGAGTACCTGTACAGTTGGCGGCTCCTCAAATAGAGCTTAGCTCTATGAGTAAGTAAGTAAGTGATTTAATTAATGGGTCTCTATTATATACTTCTTGAGGTCATCACTTCTCGAAACTTTTCTATCGGATTTTTCATAATTTGCATTAATCTCTTAATTGTGATACTTCACACGTGTATTTCTCATAGTAGTGAACATAAAGAGTACTACCTTCTGGCTGGTAACGCCTAATAGTGCCATAGATATCTAACGACGTTTCGGACCAGTGTCGAAATTTAAGTCAAGCAAGAACTACCTCAGCTCCCCTTGCCGCCTGCTTCTTGTTAAATTTTCAGTCTTCAAGATAAAGAGAGTTTAGAACTCTGAAATAGAATTGAAGTTGTACCGAATTTCACGAAATGGTACACTTTATTTCCCTCAGTATGTTCCCTCTCCCGTCTATGACAATGTTCGAAATGTTGACATTTTACAGCTTAAGAAACGTTCACAGCTGGATACATAATTTAGGATTATCGGATCTTAGAATAGTTAATATATTCAGCATTGAAATTAATGTAATGTGAAATGCAGGAAGCGCAAAACAAGAGGCTTAAGTGCTGAGAAGTTAGAGTGCTTGGTTGGAAACATTGCATAAAGACACATAAGGATTATTAGCTCAATTACATTTTCACTGAGAAGTGCCTTAAAACTTAATGTCTAAGCGTAATGTACAAGCTTTTTTAATAAATTAAAAATAAATTACATTCGACTAATTAGGGCACATATGAAAATATGCGAAAATTTTAGACAATCCCAAGTCAAAGAACATACAGTAACAACAATGAAAGAAATAATAAATCCCTGAAAATAAAAATATGAACGAGAAATAGAACGATGATTTGGAATGGTTGTTGGAGAATTATATTATTAGGCTCAATCGTGGTCTTTTAAAATACATTTCCAGCATTTGTCTGCAGGAATTATAGACGACTACAAACGCAGAATATTGCAATTAATATTAAAGCATAAATGGAAATTTATGTTTTCTTAATAATGACGTATTATTTTTTGCTTTTAGCAGGTTTATGTAAAATTTTACTGTTATTTTATGTTGCGGTAACTGCTATTAGTAATATCAAGTGCCAAACAAATATAGCTCTTGAACCGAAGTAAGATGACTTAAGTAACAATTATCTTTAAAGCGGCTTGGTGTAGCTACTAAAGGATTACAACACCCGCAACCAAACAGGGAACACACAACACGAGACACGATATACACTGAGAGTAAGAGGAACGACTCCCATAGTAGTGGAACTATGCGCGGTGTTAGAATTGGGACAGATAAGATAAATAATCTTAACAAATTTTTAGTATATAAATATTTATTATAATTGACGAACATTTTTAAATACCTTATAAATTTTACATTGATATAATGGCAGGAAATGAAATAGATTAACGTAAATGGAGCACCTGATGATGGCACTATAGTGCCGAAACATGTTGTGAAATAACAAGTGAAATTGAGTGCACTAAAAGACGGACACTGCATA
>NW_019738985.1:831259-847937 GCF_002891405.2 Cryptotermes secundus
TATTTGGACCGGAGAGAGATGAAGTGACGGGAGGTTGGAGAAAACTGCATAATGAGGAGCCTCATAACTTGTACTCTTCTCCAAGTATAATTAGAATGATCAAGTCGAGAGGATGAGGTGGGCAGGGCATATAGCACGAATGGTGGAGACGAGGAATGCGTATAGGATATTGGTGGGAAAGCCAGAAGGAAAGAGACCACTGGAAAGACCAAGGCATATGTGGGTGGACAATATTAAAATGGCTCTTAGAGAGATAGGATGGTATGGTATGGATTGGATTGATATGGCTCAGGATAGGGACCAGTGGAGGGCTCTTGTGAATACGGTAATGAACTTTCGGGTTTCATAAAATCCTGGGAAATTCTTTGAGTAGCTGCCGAAATGGCGGCTCCTCAAGAAGTACTTAGCTCTGTGAGTAAGTATGTAATTAAATCACTTAGGCATAGGCTTTCAATGTTACATTAGTTTTGTTTCCACTGTTGCAAAGTAAATCGATATCTAATTTAATATTTTGAAGGCTTCTTTCATAATTGTTTTATCTTCTTTCTGGTATTGAAACTGAGGCATCCCCTGTGGAAGATATGAAACACGAGTTACCGTGACTGTATGACAGTCTTATTAATGCTGGATGAACAATAGTCACAGGTCTACAAAAATATCTATTTCGCAGTTGGGTAGATAAAATCTACATCTTATTGTACTGATCTAGAAACCACTGCCTTACAAGCCTACATGCTATACACTCTGCATAGAATGTTTCAGCCTTTCGCCACGAATTATCTAATATTAGACGAGCCTATACTTTGTAATGTCTCCTCCACTGATTCCTCTGCTTCCCAAGCACCCACGCCGCGAAACACTCTATATGTTCTTGTTTCCTTAGAGACAATAAAATTCCTTGCTCTTGACGAGTATATTGGGCTTTAAACTGCTAAAGCTATAATATTATGTAGGAAAATGATGAAAGAAAAAGAAAATACAAGAAAACTGGATTTTATACATAGAATACATCATTACAATGTTCTCCGTTTCTTCTCCTGGACCAGTTGCTAGGAGACCATAATAGCGCAAAAGTGATCTACATCCACTGCTGTTTCCTCTGATTCATAAAGTGATCACTGTACGACTTCACTCAGAAAAGTGCTAAAAATGGGCAATAATCAAAATGTAATCACGATAAACAAGAATTATTTCTGTATATTTTAATTTATTACAATCCATGACGAAAACCGGGCAATTTCGCTAATACCAGTAGGTGTATGTATGTATATACAAGTATATACACACACATACACATGCTGTTAGGAGCCGGGATACCTCAGGCTTTCTCTCGACCTCCTATTCAATGTGTAATGGGAGTGATATCACCGGATATAAAGCGGCTGGGGCATGAATCTGACCACTAATCTCCATGCAGTGCCTGTGTAAAAATAGTGGAGCTATACCTCCACTCCCTCATATATCTTCATATATCTTCATCTTCATCTTCATGGCAATTTTACCTTATTACATACCGTTAAACATAGCCATTTGAACCCACCGAGTTTTAGGTGCAATGCCGTACCCAATCAGGCAGGGTGCCTCAACTACAACCGGTACGGCCAAGGGACCTCTGTATCTATTCATGAAACAGCCTGTACTTATTACATGGCATTTTAACCTCGTGTCCAGCCACCCTGCTTCTACCAGTGGGTGGCAGACAAGGTCGTCTTGTATCCTTCCTCACCAGAACACCATACACATGGTGGTGTTGCTCAACCAATGATATGAAAAGCGAAGCCAGAATTACATTATAGAGACAGCCTTGAATAGTGGCAATGCGCTGAGGCTTCCAACTGATGTTAGCTACCGTGTTTTGTGTACAGAGATGCTAACTCCTGGTCTTCTAGGGGCACATCGATTAGTATGAGCTGGGCATACAGAGTTATTACGTGATGATACTTGTGAAAATGTGGCATTTGAGGGAAACACCGAAGAGGAAGCGAGTGGAACGTTAGTGTGCAATTGTTGAGAATTCCTGCTCCGTTTTCTCGTAAATTCAGGTCCTAATCTGAAAGAACCTCAACGAGAATAATATCCTTTCCTCCCCGCTCCAAGCGGAAGAATAATATGAGATAATATCTGAAAGAAATGCAGCACTTCTTTCTTCCAAATGCTTCCAATTCGTCATTCATATTGGTCACATCACTCGATGCTATAGGATACAACGATGTATTATTTCATAAAAAGGTAAAAATAAGGTAAAACTCTCCTGTAACAGACCGTGAAGGCCTATAGAATTGTGAGACATCTAGGATCCGAAATTTTCTCAACATAGTCGGCTCACAGATGGCGTTGAGTTTGTGAGCCTTACGCGCCGGCCGCCCTTTACCGCTCAGGAAGATTCCTGGTGCACATTTCTGTTAGAGACAGAGTCGACCTCAGGGCCATAATGTGGCTGGAAGTATTAGGTAAATTTAAAAAGTCCAAATGATCATATCGAGAATTGAACCCGCGACCTTCTAGCTTGTTGCATAGTGCCTCAACCAACTACGTTGCAACTTGCTCCCAATACATCATACAGCTGCTCAAATAAAGCAAGAGACGAGTAAGATTATGAAGTTGTTGAAGGATTTGATTAAGAAAGACGTCATGTAGGCACTGGGGTGGGGGGGGTTGTAAATTCTGGATTAGATTTAGGTGAGTTATTAACTTCGCGCTCCGACAACAGACTACAGAGCCCCTGGTGTCAACTATGGCAGGTACAGTTCGGACTGTTTCTGACCGTAGTGACGCCAGAGAATATAATGATGCGAATAGGATTAATATGCAGGATTTGAAGCTGTCACATCGGTGGCTATGAAGAGTCATGTTTTCTGGGATATATCGCCACGTATTATATTGAAATTCAAAAGACGTTTCAGAAGACACGTCGCCTCCATTTCAAGGGTCGAAGAATAATCCAAGCAGGAAACCAACATGAAGTAAATAGTAAGCAGATATGCAAGGCGATGTTTTCCAGAATATAGGACTCTTCAAGGACAAATGTGTTTCAAGAAGATGTCCAGCAATGTCTTTCACATACATCAAGATATATTGCTGAAAATTCATGAAGCAGAAATGTGTAACTGTTGTATAAATTATTAAATACTTCAACGACAGTCTTGCTATCTACGCAGTCACCGCTTGTTATTGTAATCTTAGTGGTCTTGTAATCTTGTAATCTTGTAATCTTAGCTTCTAATAAGTTTATTTTTAAATTTTTGTAATTTATGAAAGGAAGTATTTGTTTCAAAAGTTACAGGGAGAGAATCACGTTAGAGTTCGATAAACGTTTTAGCCTATACAAACTTAGCCCCCATTTAATATTTGAGAACAGTTGTGTTAACATGAAGATACAATTAATACCATATTTCTCATACTAATTTAAAATAATCCTAGATCGACGTGAATTTCTGAGGAAATCAGAAGCTGGAATCAGGTTACAGAATTTAATTGAAGATGAATTAATAATTATATCAGTCATATGTTGCATACAAACACGAAAGTTCTGTGATTTGGTACTGAGAAACACAACTGCAATGCACTTGGAACATAGAAAATGCCAAATATTACTAACAGATAAGTAATCTTACAAAATGAACTGTCTGGTCACAATTAGCAGGGCTAGAACTTGGCATATATTCATACATAAGTAGCAAATACGTTCATGTGAATTTAATGCATTGATTAAGCATTTAATATTTGAGAATTGTAAAACGCTATTTCATTAATGCAGATCAAAATTTGCAGGGATGACTATTGATAAAAACTGTTTTATATTTAGCTACTTACGAGTATTTCAGTCTCATCTGTGGGAAGGTTGCAATGGCTCGGCTGACCAGGAAGTGGCTTGTCTTGTTTGGATACTGAAGTTGAGGTTTCAAAGTAGATGCTCTACTTGTGCCTATCCCTCTGTGTGCTATGTATACTTTATATTTCATTAATTTTCTTGCCGTTATAACATTTCAGGACGGATATAAATTATGGAATTCTTATTACGTAATATTTTCCATCCTCCTGTCACTTCCTCTCACTTCGAAAATACGAGTAGTCCCTACAGCACTTTAACTCTTTAACAACCCCAACCGATATTCTTGCACTATGACAAGAGAGCAAGTTTGAATCCCATACAGGACAACAGGTAAAATTTAACTTCTCGTACAGGGTTCTTCTACATGGAAGTAATAGGATCTCTGCTCAGTTCTCATTAGAATTAATGTGGAGATATTAATCTTATAGAAAGTTGACAGGACTCCTTGCATGGGTGATCAGCCTGTCGCAAGGTCGCTATCAACGAAATACAATAAAAACACCAAATAATGGCAGAGAGGCATCCATGACTCAAGCTGGAATTGAACAGAAGTTCTCAATTTCTGGGCGGTTAGTGATATTTCATACTTAGAGCGCGCGGCCACGGCGACTGGCGTTTACGAAGCTAGTTTCCTTTTTATTTTATAAACATTTTTAATACGATGCGGGAAGAAATGGATGTTAATAATTAATCCCTTGATGTCATCCACACTTTCCATAATCATATGCAATTTTCAAATGTTACTGTAATTCTTTTTAAATGTGCAACGTTTTGGAAAAATTTTGTCCTGCATAGCCGGTCACCCTAGCCGAGCGGTCTAAGGCATGCACTGTTTTCGCTCGCTCGGAAGCAAGGATCGTGTGTTCGAATATCACTCAGGGCATGGATATTTAGTGTCTGTGTACAGGCAAAGGTCTTACGACTTTCGAATCCCACTCAGGGCATGAATGTTTAGTTTGTGTGTGGGGTTTTCTGTGTTTGTGTACAGGTAGAGGCCTTGCGACGAGCTGATCACCCGCCCAAGGAGTCCTACCGAATGTGTAAGATCTAGAAAAACCGAAGTGAAACGGAGAGTTTCATGGAGGTAGGTGAAGGCCCAAATTCGGGCTGTAGCGCCAAAATAAAGTCATGCATGAGGCAGAAGGAAGATTCTCTTGTGCTTATGTATAGAATTGAGAATTATAACGTGCTGCAGTTCTGTGTTCAAAGTCACAGTAACTGTGTTTATTATATATCAGTGTTGTAATTGCAGGTTCATAATTTTACAGAAATGAACTTGCTAAGATACTTCACAGAGATGTAGTGCGCCACAAGCGAGAAAATGAACTGACGGTTTAACTACACGAGGACACTGACTACAGCTCTCCAGTGGACTGCATATGACAAGAGCTGTACACAGAATTATTGCTGGTAGCAGGTTGTTTGATAGAGAAATTAAGTTCCGTCCTAATAGGAAAGAGATTGCGTCACATTATGAAGACCAACTGATTGATGTTGTTTAGGAAAATAATCGTGGTGTTCCGAGAATCATACTAAACATATAAATATGTCCCGTTGGGGAATTTCAGAGATCTTTTTTAACGTTAAAGCATGTGGGTCATGCTTTGAATTGATAAGCAGTAGTCTCTGCAATAAAAAGTGAACTGACTGACAACTTTCAGCACAATCGACACTATAGCCCAAGCAAGGCAACAGCTTCACTTCCCATCATCAGGTCCTGAACATCTCAGGTACTCAAGAAGTCTCCTATCCAATCCGTACCGGAATATTTACCCCCTTCTCTCGAGGAACGTAATGTGAGGTTAAGAATAAGGCTCCCACACACAGACGCGATACGATTCGGGACGATATAGCACTCGGGACGAAAGCGGTTGTTTACCGAGTGGGCCGCGCACACCGCCGCGACACTCGGGAACCTCGGGAATCTCTGACACCCGATAACCAGTTGGCCATGACTCACACTCAATCAGTATCTATACGTACGTGAACGACATGGGTAGCCAAATGGAATAAATAATAGAGTTCGTCAAAGAAAAATGCTTTATTGTACGATACTCATCATCCGATGTACAAGGATTCACGTGCTAAGGATAGAAAGTGGAAGGAATTAGCTGTTACAATGAACAGAGACAGCAAGTAGAAAAATCCGTGTATATTTTATAGGGTTAAGTATACAGTAACTGTGGACATTCTTAATGAAGGNAAAATTTACCTCTAATTCCCAATATATCTCTGTGGTCTGCTTCTTTGTGACAATTTTAAATTTGTGTTCTAATGTGAAACAGAAGAATAGAGTAGAAATTCTGCCTAGATTTTCTCAGAGTACTGCGTGTAACAGTAACACAATTTAAACATTGTTTCAGATAATTATATATGCGTGTGTAAGAAAGCAGCTTTACATATGTTCACTTCGGGCATTATTTTTTCTATTACTCGTGGGGTGGGAAAGAACTGAATCCCTTGGAAATGCGGCAGCAAATTGACCCCCGGTGGGTATTTCAATTATTTATTCATAAGGTCGCCATGTTGTTATGTTTTATTGCGGTGTATGGAATGCAAATGTCTGCGAGTTCCACGCAACTCCGACACCATACAGAATCTGATACTCCCACTTGAATGCCGTATATGTTGAAGAGAGCAGTTTTCTGTGATGTGGCACCGTATAGATGTGGTGTTAACCGACGTTTCGGAGAAACGTATCGCCTCCATCTTCAGGGTAGAAAGAAAAATAAGAAATCCGCGAGCAAAGAGACCGTGAGAACCGGTACAATCAGACTGGTGTTGGAAATATTTCGGATATTGCGGATTTCTTATTTTTCTTTCTACCCTGAAGATGGAAGCGATATGTTCCTCCGAAACGTCGGTTAACACCACATCTGCACAGTGCCTCATCCCAGAAGACTGCTTTCTTCATAGTCACCGCCGTGAAAACCTCAAATCTATCCGTATATGTTGTTCACACTCCGAAAGTAAGTAGTCTGCCATGTTTATTCAGCTAAAAGTCAAATTTTAAAACTTATTCTTCCAAGTTGTTTTAGATTAGTTTGTGGATAAAGTCCTACCAGTTGGATGTTATTTAGAGAACATCCACATAAACACACATATACCTATACACACACATACGACAATAATCGAAATACAAGTTACACTTTCCATTTAATAATTAACTTATAAATGCTTCGAAGAGCTATTTTACTTTTCGCATTGGGCTTTAAAATTACACATCTTACTTCACTTGATCATACCGTTTCTATAACAAATATAAAATCTAGTTTATAAGTTGTGTAGTATATTTTCAGAAATTAAGCTAAATTCCTTTTAATTGTTCTTTTTCTGTAAATAAATACTCCATGAAAAATAAGATTAGGATAATAAGAAACAGCCCTTCGTAGCAACAAACTCATCTTTACTTTCACCTTTTAACTTCTCACAACTATTAAACATAATCACACAACATAATCACACAATATTATTGCTGCTTGAAACAGCGTGCATTTAATTTAAATTCTTGGGAGAGACTTTAATAAACTTCACAAGAAATGTGAAACAAAGGCTCTCATTAAACTTAACAAATGACAATAGTTAGTGCTTTAAAGAAACAGACTGAAATTATTAAATTAAATTTCTCAAAACAAAATAAAAAACGCCACACATTTTATGTTGTTATACTGTCGTGGTGTCACTTGAGGAGAGCCTCTAAGTACAAAGGAGATCGATTTATGCATTAATCTTTTGGGGTGAATGTGTAAGTGTCCCAACTTGTACATTGTATTCTGCATGATCCTATCCGCTTCCCACCTCACCCTGTCAACACTGAACAACCCCCTCTCGTCAACATCAATAACTAACCAAGAATTAGAGAAGAGCGACCGAACAATACCCAAAATATAATTAATTACTGGTGGAATGAATAGACATACAGAGACGAGGCTGCTGCAAGAACACGGAGGGGTAGAACCCCTGTCCATTATTTATTCCTTAGCAACCAGAAAACTAAAGAAAGAAAATCTGGGAAGAGAAGAATTCTATATCAGAGAAAGGTATGTTCCTAACTGGGAAAATATTTAACTGCATATACCATGAACTGAAGAACACATCTAAACAGCTGTAGATTTCCCGTATGGTTGTATCGGCCTATACATCTTTAATTTAAAATTTTATACATGTACATTCAATAGAATCGGTTTTGTTAACTTTGAAGAGAAGATACTCTTTCCATTTTATGCGTCCGTCTTAGGGGACTAATATACTAGTACTGTTGACCAGGCTTTGGCATGATAGAAATGATTAACCCTTAAGCCAAAGTTCCCCCCCACATAAATCTCAAGTTATTTGAAACAAGCCATTTCAACAAAGTTATTATTAAAACCTGCCATCGAATCTATATTCTTGCATGCATTCTTTGGAGTATCAGCCTCAAGCCAGCTGCTTACCTCTGGGGCCGAAACACGTTTCATTTTTTCTTCTGTCAAATATCTTGTGCTGCTTGTACGAAAGGAAGTTACAGCAGGCAAATGACTGCATGCTTTAAGCACGTAATTACTCACTGTAGATTCTTTCTAAAACAAATTCTAGTTGCCCAACTTGCCTGCAAATGAAACCTATGAATAAGATACATTACAGACCGAACTTTATAATTTGTTATACTTATGTAACTGGTGTAATGGGATATTGGAGGATATCAAAACCACTTGATGGGTCCTAAATTGGAGTGTGTTCGTTATAAATACTGTACATTTAGACACATTAAAATTCGCCTCAGCTGTGACACCAAATTATATTCATTAGAATCTATAAATTGAAAATCTGAAGCATCCAAGACCACAAATAACTGGAATCTTAAGCAGGACGAAAGAGACAAGATAGGAATTACCATTACAGACATGAGTTATAAGTTCACATCTAAGTATACGAGACACTGATACTGAGGGAACGCCCAGGACCCATTCACTTCTTGTTCCTAGCAATAAAATCTCTTCCTGTCTTCTTCTACAGTCGGTCACGTCACGCTGAAATCAAATGGATGGACCCTTTGAAGAACCGAGACACATATCATTCACAAAGAAGGGATTCGGAAAACGTTCAGTTATAAACTTCAGTAAATCACAGATTTTCGACTTATTTCTATATTTACCAGGAATTCTATTAGTTTGTATCATTGGAAACGGATCAACCCCACATCTACTTGAACGAATTTCTTGCTGGGAATTACAAAGAAATTTGGTTGCTGGGGAAATGCATGTATATATCACTTAGAATATAGGTCATTTTTAATGAAAGATGCGTTTCAATAAACTCGTATAAATGCTAGTTTTAAACAAAACCGAGTTCTTAACAGTAAACGCCGGAGCGTAGTTGGTTGAGTCATTATGCTACATGTCGGAAGGTCGCGGGTTCAAGTCCCAATGAGGCAATTTAATTTTTTTAATTGACCTAATTTTTCCAGCCGCACCATGGCACTGTGGTCGACTCAGCCTCTAACAGAAATGAGTACCAGGAATATTTCTGGAATATTCTTGGGGGTAAAGGACGGCCGGCGAATAGGACTGACAACCTTGCCGCCATCTATGAGCCGATTGTCAAGAAAATGTGGGAACCTCAACATCTCCTAACCCTATGGGCCTCCACGGCCTGGTACAGGGATATCTTTACTTTTTTACTTTTACCTTTTTACCCAGTATTTAACAAAATTAACTTTTCATGTTGAATCTTTTCTGAGACAAGAGAAGTTAAAAGTCAACCAGAGCAAAGAGTGAGTAAGATTCCTATCATATCGGACAGTTTAGTGCGAGCAATAAACGTCACGTGAAAATAAAAATGAACAACTAGTGAAACCGGAAACTTCCAATAGTTTTGTGAAGCACATCTGCATTATTTCATTTCTATTACTCCATGCCCATTTAAACATATTTTCACATGTTGGGGTGACCTATAAGACTGATTCTGGATTGGATGATTATATTTATTGCACCATGTACTTTCCCACAGTTCGGAGCCAGAGGCAATTATAGCGCTATTGCTGGTCTGCTCACTTCCAGTTCACCGTTTCACACGCACTAGCAGTCTTCATCTTCACTAGTCGTATACAGAAAAAGGATTTATCACAGTCAGACTGTAACCTCAAATTACACGTGAAGTCTTCTTATCACAGTCTAATTCCTGTCTTGCTATTTTTTCTCAATCACCTCCACAACTCGACCCAGTTCCCTTCCTACCACTGTTCTGGACTCCGTTACTACTCTAATCCGTCACGTCTTCTGACTCTTCCCTTTTATAACACCTCATCACGGACACCACGGAAAACACCGTCTTCTATTGTTAATAATGCGCATTTAGTTACCTAGCAATGGATATTCTTCTATTGTCGTGTGCGTTTGTGTTGTGGGAATGTGTTTACCGACCTGTTGCCTAGCAATGGGTATATACATCACAATATATATCGCCCCAGTGAGTTGAAATGTAGTATTAAATTTAGGCGAATTCGGATACTGCGAACTCACCATTAAGTCCACAAAAACCTTACTTAGTCGATCTGTGGCTTAAGATTCAGATTGGCTTGAAAAGAGACACGTGCATTACCTAAAAGAAATTCCGGCAGCTGTAAAACAGAATACGAATTCAGTAAGAAAAGGTAACTCAGACGATGGTTACTTCGTCAGTCATTATATATATAAATTAAATTGGAAGGAACTTCGCCTTGTCTGTGAGACTGCGTGCCATGTAAAACACAAGAAACTGAATACAAACGCATGGCTTCGTGTCAAGGCTATTACAGTAATATAATTGCTTTTCTTAAAGACCTGTAATTCTGGTTCACCACCTATTATCAGATGAAATATTTCTCCGAGAATAAATATAGTTCCCCCTAGGTTTACAATACACGTAACATCTTATTACGCAATGGCGAACTTGACCAGCACTTGTATAAAGCAGTGTTAGAGCAGAAGGTTAATGCATGTGCCCTTTCATGAGAGCTATGACTACTCATTAAAATCTACAATTCGATAAATACCTCTTATAATATAGTAATATTTTTAATCTACTTAACTTTCGTAAATCCTGTTTTAATGAGTAAAGAAATTAGGAATTCAAAAAAAAGTGCCCAGTTATAATAAAAATGGAGGAGACGTAATTAGATATTTATATAATTTTAATTTGGTTTTTTAGAAAGGAACGTAAATAGAAATATTATTGAATTTGCTGCTATCAATAATTCTTAAAATTTAACCTGCTCTTCTCTTCTCTGTGAAGGAAGTTATGATTCGTTTCTTCCGCCTCCAAATGTTCAATATTCGCGCTGTTAATTCGATCAAGTATCAAAAGTTTGTCCAGGACAAAAATGTTCGATCATTGATGAAACCTACTGAACGTTAAGCCTTTTCTACATTCATAAGCACCTTGTCAGGTACGACGGACTAAATCAGCTCTTGAAATTGGAGAGCGGATATTATATCCCGCTGATGACGTGTTACATTTCTGACGAAATTGCACCCCACACAACAGTTATTCTGTCCAGTGATTCTGCGGAATCTTCAATCATCTCAATTATCCGGGTGTGTGCCGCAGCGTTTATATTTCTTAGGATGAAAATTTACATAATGACTCCCTGTAGCATGAACTACATTCTACATTGCAGAAATATCGCTTCACTTCTTTAATGGCACGCAAAAAATTTTATATGGACGTACAGAATAGTATCAGTATTCTTAGCGGAACATTTTCTCTTCATAAAAACACGCCTAAGTCTAAAAATTATTAGCAACACTGCGTACTGCGCAATACTGACCAGGTTCCTGGTCACGTCACTTCCTTTAGCCCGACTCCACGTTTGTGTTGAATACGAAATTCTCGAACATGAGCGTCTTGTAGGCCTCTCTGTCCAGGCGGAGGGGAAAAAATTTTAAAATAGTCTGTAGCTTAATTACTTCCACATCTTCCAGAATATATACTCAGCAAATTTTGTTTTCATCGATAAATTATTGGTTGATTTATACTAACTAATTGAAGACCACCTCTGAGCGAATCATCCTGCAAAATAACACGAAATTTTGGACACGAAAGTCAAATGTCAGAGTAAGGACTGGAAAACTTAGGGGGAAGTGGCTGGCTACTGTCGAATCGGAACGGCTGTACTACGCAGGAGTCAAGACGCTTGTCTCGGTTCGCTGCATGGCCGCAGTAAAGCAAAATTTACACAAGATATGTCGAGAACCTGGAAAAACCCACTCCATGTCATCCAAGCTACTTGTGTGTGTTATGTATGAGGTCTTCCCCTTCCAGACACCGACTGCCCACTTCACACAATGCCGTGTAGCCATTTTCATTAGCATAGCAGTGAAGAGTCGTGTTGGGCTTCTGAGTACGGTGGAAACGTTTTTTCCTGGAAATCACCTCGTTGCGTTAAAATTTGAATACAGAATTATATAAATTAATTTTGCTAACACGCTAGTTGACATCGAACACTTCAAAATATATTCTTCTTCCCAAGCGTTTACAACCGGCGCAAAATACAAAACTGGTATACGTCAGTTTTACTAAAGAGACTCTACTGGAAAACTGGGTGAGAGAGGTCAGCTAGCTGCGTAAAGGAGATAGTTGAAATGTTGGCATTATTTTAAGCGTGCCAAGACACTATTAACTTCAGAGACAGAAAAGATGACAATAGTAATAATTACTAATAAATTCAGTTCCTAAATTTCGTGTGTTCTGTCCACAGCTACAGGAGCCAGATATAGAGTCAGTACGATCAAACATAAACAGGTTACAATAATAAAACCTACTTTGCATTGAGAATGGCATGGACAGTACACTCCCAGGATTTATCTTACGTTTGAATTATAAGTTTGCTGAAGAGCCCTGTGGCTGTCAACCTTCGATAAAATAGTGTGAACTGAATGTTTATTACAAATTACAATGATAGACGCCTATAAGAGAGTGTTCGAAACATACCCAGGAGAACCTAACGAATATTGTCAAAAGCAAAGTGCCCCGTAAGTATACTTGTACGTCTCAGCAAGAAATATTCTGAAACCTAAGCCACAAGTAAGGCATTAGCCCACTAAAATAAGCAGCACTTCAATAAAACATCTACCACAAGAAAGCAGAACACCATACCCTGCTGGAGAGAACGTAGTACAAGTATGAGGCAAAACACAACCACAACATCGGGCTTATGTATAGAAAAAACAGGCAGCTACAATATAAACATCCAAGGAAAGGCTCGAAATACATGTTTTGACAAGCGAACGACGCACCAGTAGATGTAAAAAGAATTTTTCAAACAATTTTAAACATTTTAATGAATTTTAACAGAAGTAAATTACAGTGTATGGTAATCTAACTGATGTCACATGTGAAGTGATAATCAATAGAGTATAATAGTTTTGGCAATTTAAATACACCTGATTGTGTCCGGTTGGAGCCGAAATATGTTGACAAAAGGAAGTAAAAAGGAAAGAATAAAATTAGTTGCATTGTTGACAAAACTGTATTATTTATGTGAATATTAATAATAGTAGTAATGGCCAAGATTGGGTTATGCAGCAGCCATTTTGATGCATTAATAAAACCGATTGCTACAAAATCTACTGAAGGAAATATTTTGCACCTCTTTTTTATTCAGTCTCTCAGATTCTAATGTTGATTGATGAAGACACTTGGATTCACACACAGGTGAAAACCAAACACGAAATGAAGATGTTTCATCTATAGTATACCTTAAAATAATGCTGCTATTATCTGCAGCAGTAAACTTCCGTGTTAATTAAGTTGGAAATACTGGCATCAGTCGGTATACTTTGTGTGTTTATTCTAGTTGTGCGAAGTAGTTTGTGAAGTGCACGTGAGTGAGATCTTTGTTCTGCTCTGTTATGACAAGTGCTTTCTCCTTAGGCATCACGACACAAAAACAAGACAGGTGTTCTCAAAGGAAATTTCTGTTTCGCAGACTTCAAATAAAGAATCCAATAGTGTCGACAACTTAAGTCTATTGTCAAAAACTGTTTGGATTGATTAAATCAAATACGACACGTTGTTTCAATGTTATTTTGAAAGCCTTCTTAAAAACTGAAATTAATCAGATGGAAGATTGTTTTACTGTGTCGGAAAGTATCAAGCAAGAGTAAGGTTGACGTATAATCTAAACAAATCCCATCAGAATTCTGTTCGTATATGTAGAAGTGCATTTTTTATTCTTTAGCATGAAACTGTTGTCGAAAGTGCTGAAAGTAATAGAGATTCATATAAGTCTGAAAAGAAAAGTTATTTGTGCATATGACCATATGTACACTAGCACATATTCATGTATATTCATATATCTGTTGCCTGACAGAGGTCAAATGGAGCCGGGGGAGTCGCAAATGTGGGGCACCCAACCTATTACGAAAGTCATAGCTCAAGCGGTTAGTCGCTGGCTTCCCGCCGTGGCGTCCCGGGTTCGATCCCGGGTCTGGTCAAATGGGATTTGTGGTGGACAAAGTGGCGCTGGGGCAGGTTTTCTCCGAGTACTTCGGTTTCCCTGACAATCTTCATTCCACCAATTGCTCCACAATCACCTCACCTATCATCTGGGGCTGGTACAATAGGCCAGAAGTGGCCGCAGTACAAGGGACTTAGTCCCACCCCACTAGCAGTAAAAAAAAGATATATTTAATAAATATTTTAAATCGAAATTTCTGTTAAACTAATATGGATAATACGATGCAGAGTAAGTCAACAATTGAATTCACTAAATTCCCAGATTCTAGTTTACATATTATTATATTTTAAAATAAATATACTTGTACTTGGTCCTCATCCATGACAGGCGCCTGGGCCAAACGAACCTGATACCTCCTCCCTCAAAATTGTTTGCCTACATGCATTAATCACGTGGTTATCTCTAGGGTGATTCACAAAACTGCCAAAAATCGGCTTACGGCATCTTCGGCTTCCTCCGGTTGCATAAAGGACTGGACTTGACTGCTCCCATGGCAGTAGAAATATTTTTAATTAAACTTGTGATTGACATTTTCATAGCATGTGATATTAATTACATCCTGTGATATGTTTTTCAGTTTATTAAAGAAATTTTTTCTTTACTATTTGTTTAAGATAATTCTGTCCAACGAAACAGTAAGTCCATGATTCAAACATGTGCATTACTGAACCTCTAAAGTTTTGCAACAATAGTAAAATCATTGTACACTATTCTGGACACTTTATATAATGTTAGGTATATATAAAATACACAACGCTATCCAGAGATGGAGAGTAGCTCCTTCTAACAGACCCGAATGAGTATGATCCTTTCACCAGGTTAAACCTGATGACTGAAGCTGATTGAATTTCCGAAATGTTCTGTATTTTAAACATACCGCACAAAATTGCCACAGTCCAAAATTATGTACATATGTCTAAACACACACACATACACACACATATATATATATACTAAAAAACTCCGTAGTTCCAGTCCGTAAGCAAATTATACCGACCGAGCGACCGCCGCTTGTCGGCGAAGTTAGTTCCAAATTTTGCGGATAGAGGGTATCACGTGGTCAGCGCAATGGATCCCCACGGCCGTTATATCGGTTTACTAGACCGAAGCCGCTATTTCATTCAAATAGCTCCTCTTTTATCCTCTCGAGGCTGAGTGGACCCCGTTCCAGACCACTACTTCTCAGAAAACCTGGTAAAACCGTGAATCGAACCCGGGACCTCTGGATCTGTAACCAGGAACTCTGACCAACAGACCGCAGAGGTGATCATATATTTCTGGATAAGTGTGATAAGAAGCTCGTTGAACAAAGAGAAACCATGTCATAGAGAAAGATGCAAGCAATATAATCAAGTAGAATTAGGTTTTAATAATATATTATATTACCATTCGTACGACAAACTTGAAAGAAAACAGTCTTTGTGTATGCAAACAGTACAGGATTTCTCCTGCAAACAACACCCGCGTTATATTGCTAAGTGGATGTGTTCTCCCCATTTACTGACCAACGAATGAAGGGAAACCCAGTGTCAATTCCGAAATAATTAACACAATGCCGTCGAAACGCACTGAGGTCCTCCCGGATACATGGAGAAACAAAGACATAGTCTTCCTTGCACGACGCTAATTTCAGAGACCGGTGTTTGAAGTTGCTTTAGCGATCATCAAGAATAACTTCACGTGCTTCATATCGGAGCGAAAATTTTGTTTCACTCCCTCTGAAAATAAAAAGATGTAACCATTCATTATAATCAGACGCAACATAATGAATGTTTGACTGGAACTACTAAATTTTTATCTACATGTCGTAAATCTGGCTTAAGGAGATAATCACGTTCTTATATTCAGAACGCAACACAGGCTCACTCTTGTCGTCGGAATATGAGGCAGCCATCTAAAATTTTCTTAGAATTTAAGTTGCTTTAGAGACGACGGCAGGGCTTTCGTAACATGATACCCGTATTTGACATCTAAGGCAAGTAGTAAACCAAACGTAGGTTGGCCCGTTACCCACGCTAAGCTTATTATACAGTGCGTACAATCAAGTGCGCGCCGCGGCTGCAATTTGCCGTGAGTCATACCACCGCAGAACGGATGCAACTCCTCCCCGCGACTGCAGTGCTCCTACGCCGATGGTTGCATAATCGGAACCCGAGGTTGCATTAAACAGTCAGTCTTTGTCTTGCTGTGGAAGTGGAGTGGAATGTTTACAGCTGTCGACAGACGGTGGAAATGAAGTTCACTATTAAACAGCGTGTGTTTATTGTCGAAACTATTGCAAGGAAAAACATTTACAGAAAATTCGCACGTAGGTTTCGTCAGAAATATCCTGACTCGCCAGTTCCCACAAAGTCGTGTGTAAACAGGCT
>NW_019738985.1:848318-877995 GCF_002891405.2 Cryptotermes secundus
ATTGTCAGTAGAGGACTGTGGCCTCCCAGATCCCCAGATCTCAGTATTTCTGATTATTATCTTTGGGGCAACCTGAAGCAAAAAGTCTACAAAAATAATCCCCGCAGCATTGATAGTCTTCAAAATGAAATTACACGCGTAATTAATTCAATTACCGTCGACGAACTGCAGAGAGTGTCGCGTAATTTATTTGTGAGATGCGCGGCATGTTTGCAAGCAGAAGGAGGTCACTTTCAGCACCTGTTATAAACCACGGTAAGTTATCTTTTTACTGTATTCTTATAAATGTGTGCATGTAGAGCAACTGATGGACGGAGACTGAGCGACACCACTACACTCACGCTATCGGGGAACGGCACTGCAGTCGCGGGGAGGAGTTGCATCCGTTCTGCGGTGGTATGACTCACGGCAAATTGCAGCCGCGGCGCGCACTTGATTGTACGCACTGTATATCTAGGAGCTTTAAAAATTGCCGTTTGTTTTTTAAGGGCTAAAATCGCTTCTCAAATAGTTCTGGTTGGGAAAAGAAAAATTTTGAGGCATCCTAATTTCTGAACTAGGCCAGTAAGTTATGTCTGAGGGAGGCAATTTTTGGTGAAACCTTAGATTCCGGGGAACTCGCTGCTTCAAAGCAGGTCATTTCCTAAAACACTCTGGTTTAGACTTCAAAATTATTCGGAAACCAAACCCGCCCTCCACAGAAATTCCAAACCAGTTGCTAGACTGTCTTACATACTAACTTATTAAGTGATCATAGTGTAACTTTCGACCAAAAATTCAAATTAAAACTGTCATAAAATGTTTAGTGACCTGCAGTAACTTATAGTATATCAATGTGATTATGTGTAATTCGCTGTAAATGTTCTTTAATATATGAACTACAAAGTACGAATCATTGCTGTCATCGTGTACAAATGTAGTTGCTACAATGTTGCTTATGCCCTGCTAGAGCAAGGCCCGTTAAGACTCAGGGACTGACCTCCTGATCTACCAGACCCAAGATAAGCTAGTCATCCCTCTACATATCCTTACCGGAAGTCATCCTACAGATTTGTAGCCACCCCCGCCTGGTGACTACTGGCTCCAAAACAAGTCCTTAAGCCTTCGTAACCAATCTTGTCAACACCCACGGAAGGTAAGGATACACCCAGCGTAGGTGAGTTCTATAACCACGGACGTAGAGGGAGTCTGGACTGCTAAAAGGGAACGCTTCCAGCTCGACGCCATCCATGCTCCAGAAACTCACTAATCCAAAAGGAAAAAATGTTGCAACGCACGAAGAAACTGTGGTAACAAATTACTGAGGAGAATAATTAAATCTGCTGGTCAACGTAATCGAGCTGTCTAAGGCATGAACTGTCCTCGCTCGGAAGCCGTGATCGTGGGTTCGAATTCCACACAAGGCATGGATGTTTCGTATGTGTATGTGTTTATTCTGTATCTGTATTGTCTTGTATTTAGGCAGAGTCCTTGATACGAGCTGATCACCCGTCGAAGGGATCCTACCGCCTGTAAAATGATCATAAAATTGAGAAATTAGAGGACAGGGCACAAGAGAACTGTAGAGTCAGCGAAAAAAAAATACTTGAACCTAAGAAAGAGAATATAACAGATGGATGGAGAAATTTTATATTGAGGATCTTCATAATCTGTAGACTTCATCAAAATTATTGGGGTGATAAACTCGAAAATAAAGAATTAGACAAAATTAAAACATTCAAGAAGCAGACAGAAACGTAATTTGTTGTAGACGGAAAACCTCACTGTACGAGACCATTTCTCACAAGTATATGGAAAGATAAAATTACTTGAGTCAATGTGATGCTGAAGATATTGATCGAATACTCCTGTATCAGTAAAGGGTAGAGTGGCGGGATGTAGTAAACAAAGCAATGAATCTTTGGGTTCCATAAAATGTGTGGAGCTCTTGACTGGCTGAACGACAACGCTATTAAGGACACTACCCCGTACACGCGGGGACTGGGCTCCATAGGGTGCCTTAATTGTCAGACTCTAACTAGGATACAAAGATATCATTCAATTTAACTGAATTTTAATGTTCCTTGTATTGTCATTACTCAATACTTTTCTTACACAATATTATCATTACCAAATTATCTCTAAATTATATTTCGCTTACAGGATTCGTATTATTTAATTTATCGGTTTAATTTTAATAACCGGTATATAATAACAATATTAGAGTAGTGAGATACAATATCCTCATGGTGGTAAATGCTCGTATGATGATTAGGAATGTTCTTGGATATGGCACCGTTTAATCCTCTGGAAAATTATCAACGTTTCGGCAGAATTTGCTTCTTCCGTCTCCAGAGTCAAGATTTCACATTTCAGGCATGATGTTGGATTTATCATATTTATCTAAAACATTTGTAGCATTCCAGCTGACTACACAAAGTCACATTCTTAAAATTTTAATGAATCTCATCTTTTGCTAAGTGAAATAAAGTGGTGTATAAAGAACGTAAATTTCAGCTTTTAGTAACCCGTGGACTTGTTATGTCTCCCGATATAATCCCTTCAAATTATTTATTCATGAGGTGAAATTTCGATGTGAGTGGAACATTTCCTTAAGCCAAGTTGCCACTTGCGTCATCGTCAAGACGTGAACACTGAACTACACTAATTTCGGATTTATAATGCAGTATTCCCCTGTAAAATATTAATAATATCTTTCCTTAAGCAGGAATCTAATTCTCTCCCAGTCTAATTGGATAAACTCTATAGTGATCTCTATTTTCCATTTTCAATTTCTTGAACTTCATGTCTTAAAGACCTAATTTTCCTATACCCGACTGCTTATGCAACACCTCCAACTTCCACGTCATATGCTGTAAACGTTATACTATGGAACTCAACATTAAGAAATTATTAAGCATGAAATTGTAGGGGATATCGGCAGCAAAAACATTTCTTTTATTTTTCTTGATTTATATTTAACGTTTAAATAACACCTGTATGTACATTTTTTACTGTAATATGATGGATACAGACCTTTCGCTAATTCAAAAGTGTTTAACGATATTATAAAGAATGAAGTAATTATCTAGCGTCGGATCAAAAGGGAAGAAAACTGAATGCGGTAAACTGGGGAATATTATATATGAAAGATAATAGCACATTTTAAGTTATCGTCCACAAACCTCTGTGGGAGTATTACGTAATCCCGCTGGATTCCCATTAACGTGGCCGGGGCTCTTTCCCATTCAGGTAATGTGGGAATTATAGTAAACAAATTGGCAGTGAGGAGGAATTCTCCAAATAATTTGGTTTCCCGTACTAATCCTCATTCCATGAGCTGCACCACGTATACTAATCTTCCTATCATCGACGGTATATAAGCCCGATGCTTCAAGTGTCGTTAAACAGAAAGTTTAAAAAATAGAAAAACCACAATAAACCTTAAAAAAAGTAGGCGATTTACTGGTCATAGTTCGGAATCTGAAACCTCCAAAATACAAGAGCTCTTCACAGTCCAACTCAACTGCCGCGGTTCTGTTGGGAGCTCAACACGCCTCTCAGAGCAGCACGAAAGTATATATATGTCAGCTTTGTGTGCCATTGTGGAATTCACGTACTGTTAATGTCCGGCTTCTTAACCGGTTTATGATTTAAAGACTACTGCATTCAAACACAATCTTCTGTACGCAACATTTGGAAAGTGTTGTTGAATGTGCAAGTATCGCATTCCTACCTGTAACTCGGTGAGTTCCATGAACCTCAGCTGCTGGACAGTCTGCACGGTATCAATCGATGTCAGCACCATGACGCTATGCCCCTTCCTGGAAGAAATGCATAGACAGTTGTAGCACCAATTTATCTAATAAATAATAAAGATAAAAGATAAAGTTATCGCTGTAATAGGCCGTGGTAGCCCATAGGGGTATGAGACGTCGAGGCTCCCACATCTTCTAGAAAATCGGCTTACATATGGCGGTGAGGTTGTCAACCTTACTCGCCGGCTGCCCTTTACCCACAGGAAGATTCCTGGCACTCATTTCTGTTAGAGGCTGAATCGGCCACAGGGCCATAGTGTGGCTGGAAAGATTAGGTACGTTGAGAAATCGAATGATCTTATCTGAAATCGAACCCTTTTGTGACATAGTGCCTCAAACAACTAAGTTAGCAAGTTCCTCGTCTTATCTAATGGGACGATTTAAAAAGAACTTGAAAAAATATATTGATACACAGATGTATAAGGAAATAAGAAGTCGAAAACCGCAAAATATTTTCGCCTTACCTTAGAATGGGTGTATTTCATGTACATGCTCCTTAAACACGCCGTTTCGCTTCGAAAATCGAAAATGAAGACAATATGTAGGTTCGCCTGACTGCGGACATGTCATAACTTTCTTTGGGTAAGTTCTTCGTGAGCTGCATGAACCGCTCTGCCTGCTGCAAATTATCCTTCTTTCATTATTTCAACTTCAGCTCTTGGGTGAAATGGCTTGAACAGTACGAGTATGAGCAAAGTTACTGAATATAAAATAAAGAAACCGTGCTATACTGAGGTTAGTTAGTTAGTTAGTCAGTTAGTTAGTTAGTTATTGGAGAGGGTGGGTTTCCCCATGCACTGAGATCTATATTGGTCCATTGTGCTTCCCTCTATGATTTCTACCAGTCTCTATATCCTGCCGGTACTTGTGCTTACCATCAGTCCCGCCCAGCCAGCGAGACCGGCTCTACTAGCTGAGAGGTATCTATAATGCTTTCTCCATCTACCAGAGATATTAGAGACTGCTGTTTGGCGGGAAACGTCTGTTAATTTGGCTCAGTGACCTCCTTTGGAGATATGAGGTTCTTTTACGTGCCGTAAAGCTACGACACGGGACCCTCGGCTTAAAGTCCCTCCCGGAGGACTTGTTCCCTGAATTTTTCCGCCCTTAAAAATTCGACGACCTCCGCCGGGTATTTGAACCCGCGTACTACGAGTCATGAGGTGGGAACGTTACCTCCAGACTACGGAGGCCGCTTATACTGAGGTTTGTCTTCAAACTGTGCTGAAGTAATAACTACATAATTTCATGGAGCTGAGCCCTTCTTTACAAGGAGCCAGTTGTGCAGCTACTCAAGAACTTCTTAGAATTTTATGGAACCCGAAAATTCCTTACTGTGTTCACAAGTATTTTTCTTTCATTTTATAACAAATTTATTTCTTTCAGTGAGGAGTTTTTAACAACACGCTCAACCCCGAAGCTGGAGGACTGCCCCTTGTCAGCTCTACACTAATGCTTATTCAGTATAACCGCGGCTACCCTCCACATCTATAAGTCGTCCCCTCCATCCGCAACCTGAGGACGCGCCATGCCGTGGTGACATGGGACACACCTGACATGGATATTGAAATAATAGAAAATGTATTTCTTATAACGTATTACCCATTTTTACTATACCCTTACTTAATATCTGTAGCCAAGTATAAATTTTTCAAGCACTCTTGGAATATAATGCCTCGTAAACTGTTGACTTTCAACGGACTACAAATCATTATATTTCCGAAGAAAAACTCTTCATCACTACCGATCTAAGAACCGCAAATCCCACCAAATTTCTAATAGATTAATGTTTTGTATGAACTATTTAAAATCTTGATAAACAAAGAATAATAGGACAATTTATCCCTTACTGGCCATGAATATTAGTAGAATGCAAGAAACAAACAAGAATTTTCCTTATTTCTTTTACAAATCTAAGAACTCATGACACGCAAAAATACTTTACTCATCGCTTCTGTGTCACACAGTGATGAGGCCTGTAAATGTCAAAGAGATGTACCCACATATACTCGTATAATATAACACTTGCCTAGCAATTGAATATTGCTGAACAGAGATCGTTTTATGCATTAAATGATGTATATAGTATTTTAAAACACAATCATTGCAACCTACGAACAGGGAGAAAGAATATTTTATGTCAGGCGTGAGGGTGTTTACTTTCTAACATATCTGAGTTACTTGGTTACCAGACAAGATAGAAGTTATAGTTAAATCACTGATTTGAAGTTTACTATCTAATGTGACGCCGTCAGTTCTGGTATATCTTTATCCACTTTGAGGAGGAACATAATGCCTACACGCAGAAGGTAGAAGAGTAAAATGTATTTTTTGCACTGAAGAAGGAAGCAGCACATTCCGCCAAAACGTCGATAACTATCTACGAGACTGTAGGCCTATCTATCTATGGCTTTACAGCACTTTGTTGGGTATTGGCTGCTTTTTCAGTTTCTTTACATTTTACAGTTTGTAGGACTCTTTGGATTGGTGATCAGCCCGTCGAAAGGCTGCTACCTGCACACAGGACAGCACGAACACAAACATCCATGCCTCAGATGTGACTCGAACCCACGATCCCAGAGCTTGAACGGGTGAAGTCAGTTCATGCCTCAGACTGCGTGGCCATTGTGATCAGCTTTAAAATACTTTCACAGTATAAACTATCTTACTCGAACCAAGAACGGATATAACTGTAATAATTATCTAATTCAAACTGTCAAAACAGGTGCATAATCGGTTTAACAGAAAGCTGGGCCGAGGTCTGATATTGTAACGTAACGTGATATGTGTTTAGTATGCTACTGTGAGTATGCATCCTGCTGCTGCTTTATGTGTGCCCAGCTGTAGACGGTCATTGGATTGTTGACCATTCAAGAAGGAGAATGACAACATGGCTATATTAGCATACTGAGTCACCAACGTTAAATTTAGGCCTACTCTTCTGTTTCCACTCCTCTGGTTTTCCCCCGTTTACACAAGCCCACCTCTCCTGACCATCAGTCACCAATGCAATGACATTCCTTTAAATGAATTCTTTTCATCGGTACATGCAGAACCGGTTAGAATGTCGGCAGTTTAGTTCTCATACTAGGTACATACAGTCCGAATTCACGATGAGGCCACCGAGAATCCTGCCAAAATTTGTCATTGTTTTGGTGAGCACTATAGGGACAGTGAGCAGAGGAATATCCTACATGAAATAAGAAAACGGAAGGCTAATTGGATTGGTCATGTTTTACGCAGAAACTGCCTTCTAAAAGAAGCTATCGAAGGAAAGATAGATGGGCGGATAGAAGTGACAAGAAGACGAGGAAGAAGACGTAAGAAGATGCTGGATGACCTTGGGGACAGAAGAGGATACTGTCATTTGAAGGAGAAAGCTCTAGATCGCATTAAGTGGAGGAATTGTTTTGAAAGAGACTGTGGACCTGTCGTCTTGACAGATTACTGATGATGATGATGATAGGGACATTACCTTAAATAGACAGCAAAATATTACCCTCAAGTCTATTTACCGCTTGTCTTTGCCTGCCTGTATTAAATAAATCGATAATTTAACAATTAAACAAAAATATAACAAAACGAAGCACTAAAATCCTAGAAAACCAGATAAGTAAAATATTTAATGTTTTTAGAACAGGCTTTATATACGAAAACATGACGTGTTTATATAGTCGATGCTTTTATTGCTTTTCTTTTTCTTGTTTCTTGTTGCCAAATAAAGTACATCCATGGCATGTAATGAAGGAAGATTAGTAAGTCAAAATCATTCTGGGCTAACTCTCTCCACACACAACAATCCGCATATGAACCGGAGTCATAAAATAATTAATAACTCATCAGGCATTTCCAACAAAAAAATATTATTACTCATAATTACCAGAATTAACATTCACGATTTTTGTTGAATGAATTCATATTAATAATGACAATATGTAACCCAGTAGTGATTGTTTTAATGTGCAGTTTATCTTTCTTATATTCAATATATGTTAGTTTTCGTTTTACCTATCAGATACAACAAAAACAAACACCAAATATCTTACTCATATTCCACTGTGCATAAAAAGCAAAAATAATAATAATAATAATAATAATAATAACGGTAATTATGCTACATCTAGAGTACGAAATGATTATAAATAAAAGGGAGCCTGTTGATATAGAATCCAGTACAAATTCATAGTTTGTGTGATTGCAGCAATAGAAGTCATTTTACTGCGGCATTTTGAATCGCTTCCATACGAANGAGGCATTCCTTAAAGATTTCTAACAATCAGTTTTTAAAATGTCTTTTTAACGAAAAGTTTTAATTACTTAAAACTGTTTCAACTTTAACAAAAAAGTCGTAGAATCATTTAGTAAAGAGCCTTAAGGAAAGAGATGGGTGAGGGTGATTGTGGAGCAATTGGTGGCATAAAGATTGGCAGGCTAAACCAAAGTACTCGGAGAAAATCCGCCCCAGCGCCACTTTGTCCATCACAAATCCCACTTGACCAAGCCCGTGATCGAACCCGGGCGGCCGCGGTGGGAAACCAACCACTAACCACTTGAGCTATGGCGCGGCCTGTGTGGGGAGATAATGCTGAAGTGAGTCTTAAAGAGGGAGCATGTGAGCTAGATCCATTAGGCTTAGTACAGGATACATTAGTGGCTATTGTGAACGCGGTAGTGAAGTCGCGTGGTTTAAAAAAGACAGGCAATATATTGAATAGCTGAACCGCTATTGCTTTCTCAAGAAGAACCATTATTCTTTGGGCTGAATATAATTATTATTTTTAAGAATTAATTACAGAGGAGCAAGGTCCAATGAACATAATTGTTGAGGCACTGAGTTGGATCGAACGAGATCAGAATTTTTTTTCAATGACATTAACGGTGTCTTAATTTTGGGTGCTAGTACCGCAGTCTTGGTTTAACGGAATAAACTAGGTTATATATGCCACAAGTACACCTTATGTTGTTTTGTTTGCAGCATTCAGAAGCGATGGGAACCGCCACCAAAACTGTGAGATATTTATTCCGTCGTGTTTAGCTGCAGTTTCCTGTTCATAGTGTCTGAGCATCTCACTGACGCACGCAGGCACTCAGTGTGGTTTGCATTGACCATGGTTCTGCTACTGCTCCTCCAACCACAACAAGAACGTTGTCCATGCCTCAGTGAGACTGCGTCAATTGTGACTTCAGCTAACACCTGCTTGAACTTGGAGACAAGAAACAAAATCATTTGTGTACTTTAGATTCCACCAATTATGATCCTAACCCTTTTAGAAGTCAACTTACATTACATTACTCAACGATTTTCGAGTTACACTTTTAAATTAAAAAATCTAATGATATGTTGCCACTTATTTGATATATTGAAATAGTTCCTCCGAAACGTCGGTTAACACAATATCTACACAGCGCCACATCCCACAAGATTGCTTTCTTCATGGTCACCGCCGTGAAAACCTCAAATCTTACATGTAAGTTGAATAGACTTGATAGGATTCTGACGATGGTGTATACTGTACTTCTTTTGGCTTATTTTGGACTTCATCCATCATCTGGTATGTAAAAGACAAAAGACCACGACGTTTCGGAGAATGGTTCTGTCTCCGTCTTCAGGTGGGTAGGGAAGGATAAACCTACTCAGTTGGGCCCGTTACTGTCGGTGATTGAAACTAGCTCTTTCTAACGTAGTGTTCTTTTGTCTTTTACATACCAGATGATGGATGAAGTCAAAATAAGCCAAAAGAATTATATTTAAGTTGAAGTTCAAACACCAGAAAGTGACACCAATATATGAAAATTCTGTCGAATGTAAAATAAAATTCTTCTATGCGATAAAATTGTATCAACAGCTGACCGCATTTATCGTGCTGAATTTTTTCTTGTTGTTCAGCACTCTACATTCGTTTTACGTAGTTTACAGGTATCTCGCGGTTGCATGTCCTCCTTCGCTTACACTTTTTTTTATTTCCTATTTGTGTGCAAACAATTGCTGCGTTCCGCTTGTAACGACCGCATGTTTATTCATATCATCCACAGAGTCTAATGCTCAATATAAAAAACTTGCAAAAACCGTTCAGGACTCTGCCGATTGTCGTCACAGGTCAATAAAACTGCATGGACAGCGACGGTCTCACGGTCCGGCGCCAGCGTTGTGTTTTGGAGATCGTGATTGTCCTCAACTGTCACTCGCTTCGTGTCCAGACTGACAAGACGGTTGGGCTTAGGGTAGGCTAGCATTTCTATTTTACCGCTCAGCAACGAGATTTGTGTCACCGTCGTATCTGCCCAGGAGACTACTTCAGCAAGGAAGGAAATTAATGAATGAACAGTACGGGCAAATTATTACGAACTGCATTATTCACAACTGTTGTTTACCGTAACGAGGTCAAGATGGAATTTCGAACAATTAGGAAGGACATACTTGTGTTGTAATGGTGGAAACACTCGTGGTTTAAAAGAGTACCTCACATATTGATCTCCAAGCATGATTAAAATTATCAAATAAAGTAGAATGAGATGGGAGGACATGTAGCACGAATTGAGGAGAGGAGGAGTGCATATAGAATATTGGTCGGAAAGCCAGAAGGAAGGAGACCACTAGGAAGACCAAGATATATGTGGGTGGACAATATTAAAATAGATCTTAGGGAGACAGGATGGAATGGTATGAATTAGATTGATCTGGCTCAAGATAGGGACAGTTGGAAAGCTCTTGTGAACACGGTAACGAACCTTTGGGTCCTATAAAATGCTGGAAAGTTCCCGAGTAGCTGCACAATTGGCAGCTTCTCAAGAACGGCTCATCTCCATGGGTCAGTGACCTCACATGTTGAACAGGAAGAATATCACGAAAATTCTTACGATGTTTTCGCATACCGACTGAGGGTCGAACTGGCCACCTTCAAAATACAAATCAAAACCATAACCAATAGAGACATACTTGTCAGTACAAAGCAAATGGCTCTCTCAATTCTGACACACGATCGTGGAACTTGCATATTCACCAAACGAGAAAAGAAAGAAATTAGGAGAGGAAAGGGAAACTTTATAAAAATTCCAAGTTGTATGTAGAATGATAAAACAGTGGATTTAGGATAATAAGAGATAAATTAGAAATGTGCATATACATTGAACATGAGATAGGATTACAGAAAAACGGAATATTAATGTACTAAACTTCCCAAATAACTACTAAAAGAATGGATCTCAATTAACTGTGGTTCCTTCCCATACAACTCAAGTCTCACTGATAATACCAACTCAAAATCGTGTGCTTTTTCATTTCAGTTCATATACAATGTCGCTTCTAAACACATGCGTGTATCCATTCTTACCTCCCCTCCTTGGTTTCTCTTAAAATAAGGAACACTGGAATAAACAAGGTCATTATTCCTTGTATCACACATCTACTTAATGATTGTACTTATGTATACTTTAAATTAATGCTATATATATAAAATTGCATAAATTAGGTAAGTGGGTATAAGGGAATTTGTCTGAAGCCCGCGTCAAGGTGCAGTACTTGCTCTTCTGTATTCGGGAGGCAACAGGTTGAGTTCTCATTCCGTACCGTGATCCTACTCAGTAGCTCCAGGAGCATGCCTGGAGGATAACTTAAATAAATCTACAATCGCTTCCTTTCGCATCTTTTCCATTTCGTAACATACTAACTACTCAATCAACGACGCTTTAAATATTAAAATATATATTATATAGTTCATTACTTACTTACTAATGGAGCTGAACCCCTCTTGAGGAGCCGCCAATTCTGCAGCTACTCAAGAATTTCCCAGCACTTTATGGAACCCAAAGGTTCATTACCGTGTTCACAAGAGCAATTCATTGGTCCCTGTCCTGAGCCAGATCAATCCAATCCATACCATCCCNATCCTACTCAGTAGCTCCAGGAGCATGCCTGGAGGATAACTTAAATAAATCTACAATCGCTTCCTTTCGCATCTTTTCCATTTCGTAACATACTAACTACTCAATCAACGACGCTTTAAATATTAAAATATATATTATATAGTTCATTACTTACTTACTAATGGAGCTGAACCCCTCTTGAGGAGCCGCCAATTCTGCAGCTACTCAAGAATTTCCCAGCACTTTATGGAACCCAAAGGTTCATTACCGTGTTCACAAGAGCAATTCATTGGTCCCTGTCCTGAGCCAGATCAATCCAATCCATACCATCCCATCCTATTTCTCTAATGTCCATTTTAATATTGTCCACCCACCTACGTCTTGGTCTTCCCAGTGGTCTCTTTCTTTCTGGATTTCCCACCAATATCCTATATGCATTCCACGTCTCCCCCATTCGTGCTACATGCCCTGCCCACCTCATCCTCCTTGACTTGATCATTCTAATTATACTTGGAGAAGAGTACAAGATATGAAGCTATTATGGAGTTTATAATTGTAATAATTCAAAGAGCCTTTAGACAAATCAAGAAGAAACATACAAAATATTCTTCTTCTAAACCACTAATGTCACGAATTATGTTTGTCCGCAAGGCTAGATGTGCACAAACGCTCACCCTTGTAACACCTTAGGCAACCTACACAAATATAATGTTATTGTGATCAAACTTTGTGTTCTTTTGTAATAGCATATACAGAGGAATATTACGATTAAATTATGTCTAGCATGTGAACATTAATAATACGACTATACAGTGACCTCCTTGTGAAAGCTGGCCCGGACTGTAGAGTTGGACGGTCCTCCTGTCAAGTTGGGCCGATCCACAACTTGTGATTGCGCTGCCTATAACAGTCACCAACGTACCTAGACTTGCCGTCAGACTCTAAACAGGTGTTGCACTGTGTTGTCATAAAGAATTAACTGTACGTCGCGGTGTTGTGGTTAGTAATTCTACTTCGAAGTAAGAACCTCAGTCAGTTCGGAGAGGCGCTTTCCTGACTGCAGCGCATTCTACCTTAGCTGAGTCCCTCCGGGCAAATGCAAAACGAGGCAACGACCGCTTCTTTGCACATTACTCTCAATTCATAGTCCCACTAGCCCCCCCCCTTTCGAAAATATAGAATGTTACTAAATAAACAGACAGAAACAAGATTTGGCTTTTTGTCATTAATGTCATTCATTCGGTGTGATTATATTTGTATGGATCTGGATCAATATCGGTAAATAATCCAATAATGAGTACATATTCATATAATGATTAACTGATGATGACCCAGCAGGTTCGAAACATGTAGCAATACTTCCACAAAATAAAGAAATGTTAACAGTAATGCTGTTATATTTATTGTAGTACTGTTGTGTTGACTGATACATTATGAATACCTAACCAATACAAGCAGCAAATTTTAACATGAATTTACTTGTGCATATTGGCCAAAATGTATATGCATAGAAGCAACAATTAATATACTGCCCGAAGACGGTCTCTATAGCCAAAGCATTCAGCAATAGTAAATAAACATATATTTTATCGTTAAATATTGCAGTTGTGTAAACTTAAGTTCATACTCGTAATTTGTATATATCTAACACGGCATGAAGTTCCAATGTACATCGTACTATACCATTTACAAGGTTATTAATACATTGAAAAATACTACAAAATCTTCCTTACATTTCTTAAAATTTCCACCAAATTTTCTCATAACACGTCATAAATACGGAAAACCAGAATTTAATAACCTCAAAATAAATGGTGAAAGAAAATAATCCAATAAATTAAATATGAATATCCTATGCCATCCTTACGTAAGAACTATCCAGAAGGAAAGGGACAACTAAGAAAACCTAGACTTAGGTGGGATTAAAATATGTAAATGGATCTCAGATGAATAGGATGGGGCAGTATGGGCTGGATTTACTTCGCGGGCTCTATTTAGAACGGCAATGGAATTTCGGATTCCATAAAATGTTTGGGAAATTCTTAAGTCTGAGCGACTGGCGGTTTCTCAAGAAGAGATCGCTCCACAGAGTTAGTTAATTAGTGTCAGGTTTGTAATTACAACGCTACGGGACCGTGTAACTTCTCCCAGCCTTGAAATTCGATCCATTCATACATTCGCGGATAGGGAGCAAGTACACAGCTTATGAATCACAGAACGCGTTAAGAAAGTTATTTTGGAAAGTGCAGAACCTATCAAGATCTTCCTGCTGGGGTGTTGTATGGTCGGCACAAATGTGTACAATGTGCTTCAGGGTACATGAGCAGGTGCACAAGAACATTATTGTCTCTCTCAGCTATGACAGGAAGTCCACCTTTATTCCCGGATACGTCTTCATGTTACGATGCCAAGGAACATAAACAGTATTCTCGGATAATGTTTTATTTGAATACATTTAATTTAGATTATTAACGAACTCGGTTTATTTCTTTTAGCGGTTGAAGCTGCAGGCCACAACAGACGCAGCACCTTGCCTATTTCTGCATTTGTTTAGTGAAGCTGTCGGCAGCACAGAACTGAATGACTGTATCATGTGAACGATGACTTTGAAAGCCGCAGACTACCTGAATTATTCAACAGCTCTTCGTCAAACGCGGTTATGAAGAAGAGGGAAACGATATGTAGGAAATCTGACTGTTTGCAGCATATGATCTAGATAACACAGCAGCTGCTTATCAGGGAGAACCGCGGTTGCAATGCAATTTCTGGTATTGCAGGGCAGTGGCCCTCAAATGATATTCCGACCGAGGAGTGTGTTATCGAGTTAGGCCGACAAGTTCGCCCCTGAAACCGAGCAATGGAAGTCTCTTTTCTGCTTCTCAGATATAAAAAGAAGTTCCTGGATAAAACTGTCTCTTTTTTAAACATTTGTCATAATCTTTATATGCATTTGTTGTACTTATCTTTCGTCTCTGCTGTGTGTTGGTGTTAATACGTGTATTATTATTCGTATTATTTTGACATGTAGATCCATTGCCAAGTATCAGCAGCGTAAACAGGCGACAGTACGACGGCCGTTGATAGAGAATGTCTCTGTGGACAAGTTGTTTCCCCGGCAGTAAAAATAATACGCAATAGTGGAAGAGATGTTTTCTGTGCGGTCCGTGAAGGCCTATATAAGTAGTATGTCAGTTGTTGAGTCAGTTGAGAATTACAGTTGTGAGAAGCGAGAAGCTGGTAACTGAGCCCGAGGAGAGTTCGGAAACCTAGAGGAAGAGAAACGTCCTCGTTTGAAAGCCGCTACCAAGCAACGGCTAATGAAGACTGAAGACTTCATGTGTGTTGTAGCTACAGTGATCTTTGGATTATGTAACTCAGTGAGACTGTTGTAGTTATTTGCAGATACGTTCTATAAGTGTTCAATAAATTCGATTAGAAAAACAAACTTTCTGAATTAGGAGTATCAGCTTTGTCATGTTACCATTACACGCACCAGCAGTATTAAGGACCTTGATGTGCTTATAGTCCTTAATATGGACCGATTGTACAAATAAACGGAGATATATAAAAAAGGACCTGAGAGTTATCTTTGATTCAAAATTACATTTTCACACACATATGTTAATTANTTTCTGAAAGTATAGAGCTTTTGGGCCTAATTCGTTCCACAACTTACAGATTTTCTTCCATGGAATATTTTTATGAACTATAATTTACCTTAGTCAGATCCAGGTTGGAATATGCCTAAGTAGTTTGTAAGTATATCACGTCCCGTATCCCGATTAGACCACAACAGTCTCCTTGCAAACCCTCTCCTATCACTCGACGCAATGTAGTCTACATACAGCATCGTAGTCAGTCCCATCCCTCGTCGCTAAAAGCGCAGTCATACACAGTTCACAATAGGATGGCTTGTTCATAGGTCATTCAATAATGTATGGAGCGAAGAATATGCATAGCTCCCAAAGAAAGTTGACGATACACAGTGAACGGCAAATGTTCGTGACATATTTACAAGCATTATGTCAATATACTCTTGAAGGTATGAAGAAAATCCACGCAGCTCTCCATCGTGATAACAGGTTTCCGATAGTTACGAAAATCTGGTAGTCTGATGCCTTCGTAGTCTCTAGAATCCCGCAGACGAGTATGATGACTTCAGGATACTTGAGTCAATACAATGGCTGACTACAGGCTGGATAGTCTGGATTAAATCTTCGACGAGGGGCAGCGATTTCTCTGTTTGCCAAAACGTGCAGACCAGCTATGGACCTAATCAGTGACCTATCTAACGTCTTTCAAAGACTGCTTCAAGGGGTTAAAGCTGTTGAAGGAAAGAATGTGTGGTGTTTTGATTCCACGACCGCTTAAGAGCGTAGTGTATAAGCAGAGGTATCATTAAATTTTCTTTGGAGACAATTATAGTAAATAAGTTTAAATTAGTCTAAATGATACAATATGAAACGGTGACAATTTGCTTGAAAACTGGAGGCCTATTTCTCAATCAGTTCGCATATTTGTGCCGGAAAATATTTTCATTTTTCTAACCTATTATTTTGCATAATTCATCGGTCCCTTGCTCAACCGTATAGTGCAATTCACTGGACCCACTGATGCCGATTGGCCATCTAGACAATGAGGAGACCCAAACATAAGTATGGCTGCAATTAAGTGAGGTCTTCCAATAACAACGCGTAATGTCAGCATAGTTTTTTAGTCCACCGTATCAGCATGCTCTCAACAACATCCATCTTTTTGCTGAATCATCGTTTGTATACGACTAATTTCAGTCATTTATAAGTGCCTTTCGGGGGGTGCTCCCAATTAGGCTGTAGCTAGACAGCATTTGACATTATGGTTAGGCAGCTGTGTAGCGACAAGGCGTGTATAAATTGAGATCATCGTCAAAACAGGTTATGCTTGTCTTTTGTTACATTAGATACCATCTGGAACTGCTCACGAATAAGAAGAGCTTAATTTAAGATATGGAATGTACGGTAGAAAAATATATGCCATTTCATTTTTTCGGCTTCAAAATGAAAATGGCAAGAACTGGGAAAACACAATTCCTTTCTTCGTTTAATGTACAGTTAGTGGTCACTAAATGTGCAATAAAATAAAACGTTAAATTTTTTTGCATTTTCCCGTAGATTATATTGATGGATTTTCTATAATTCTCAGAATAAATAATGATTTTGTTGGATTTAAATTTCTGAATCCATCACTATTTCTCTATGTTAAATAGCATTAGGTTGGACATCAGGTGGGGATGAAAGTTTGAATGTCTTTACATTTCTTTTGCTGTTAGTTCCTTTTAGAATTTTCCATAATCATAGCAGTTGCAGTCATTTTCAATTCCGGGATTTCTCTGTGATCGATATTATTGAATTTCTTTGCTAATTCTAACAAATATAGTGTAGCACTCCTTGTTAAGCTACAGGACCTCGCAAATTTGAAAAAAAAAACGTCAGTTGCGTTATATTTGGCCGTAGTGATCTATTTTGATATGACTGGTGTTTAGATAACACAGGCCAGAACTAATCTTACAGAAGGTGTCCTTTCCCTTGTGTGAAAGGTTCACTGTCATAGAATTCAATTTCAGTTTCAGCACGTCACGATGTCCCATCCTATACGAAGAACGGGAAGCGGAAGAAGAAACCTTCTATCAGCAGCAAGAGAACTGTCCTTTAGTAAATTTGAATACTTTAACGAGTTTGGGGGCACGCGGTAGCCTAGTTTATTGAGGCACTATGCTACAAGTGGGAAGGTCATGGGTTCATATCCCGAAGAGGTCATTGGATTTTTACAATTGACCTAATACTTTCAGCCGCACTATGGCCCTAGGGTCAACTCAGCCTCTAACAGAAATGAGTACCAGTAATATTCTTAGAATATTCGTGGAGGTAGGGCTTTGGAGGTAGGGCTGACAGTCTTACCGCCATCTATGAGCCGATTGTCTATAAAATGTGGGAACCTCAACATCTCACAACTCTATGGGCCTCCACGACCTGTTACAGGGATAGCCATACATTCTACTTTACTCTAACGATTTTGGAATGTAGAGTGTTAGAAGTCAGTGTAGTGCACTTGAACCTGTAACAGATGTAGTTTGCCTGCACTGAGTTTCGCATAAATTTTTAAGTCTTAGAATTAGATTGTTGTTTGTATTTTGGTAGACGACATTAAATATCACGATGCTGGATTAAAACCGAATATTAGAAATCTAATGTAGATATAAGAGGCGAATATGCATTACGGTCCCCATAAAGGAGAGTACTTCCATAACAAACGGAAAGAAACCACTTGGATGATAGCAGCATAGATGGGTTAGTTATACTGAAATAGATCCCAGAGACAGAGACCAGCGATTCTCAAGTACGACCACATTGGCCACTAGTAATTTATCATTCAATATTCAGCTATTTAATGAATAATGACCAAGTGCTATCGCCAAAAACTTTTTTCTAGTCTTGAAACGAATTTCCTTTCGTATCGTCAGTAAATGTAATTATATGTTTACGTTGGAGTTGTGTGTCTGTACACAAGCCTGCAGGTCATTATTTCTTTAAAAACAAATTTCGCAAAACGCTGACCAAAGATACTATTCAACAACTCTTCTGTTATCCGTTGAAGAATATTCAGTGAACATTTTTCCATTTAGTATGCCTCTGTAAATTAAGGTAATCGCAGTTTTCTCATGTTTTACTTTAAATTAATTACATCTTAATAACATCTTCTTTACATGACTTATTTTGCGCATTGAACTTTAAATATTTTAAGTTACCTGGCTATAGAATTATTAAATGTGACCACCGAAAAGTTTACTTGAGAATTCCTGAAATAGGGTACGGATACATGACCTATATATATAAGATAGCGTGAAGCTTTTGTGGTCACGGTGATGTGCGTTTGTACTTCATAAAAAATACAGTAGTTAAACATCAATGTCCGATGGAACGCTTTACAGTAACAGAGAGCACAACACGTGGAACAGAGTTGCATATTGCCTGTGATTCCCCTTTCAGTAGTTCTATGTATGGATGCGCGAAGCGGGCTGCGCAAAAAGACACCCCCCCCCACTGAGGCCCAATGTAGAACACATGTGGTAGGATGCAACTACTCGCGTGCTTTTTTGTTTTGCCAACTCGCATTCTTCCTCCAGTTGTCTTCCCTGCAGCAACTTTTTCAGAAGCTAACAGTCATTCACCTAGTCACAGAAGACCTCGTATCTGATACAATACAGCGTTCACTACCGGGTCCTCGACAGCCCGCAACTGGACGTTATCCTTAGCCAGTGGAAGCCAGTCCACACTCCGTCATCGCCTTATGCCTTAGGGTTCCTGGCCAGCATTTTGTTTGGCCCTTTTATCTGAACACGCATGTTGACTATACTGTACATCTTTCCCTCTTTTTTCTCTAGTAACGTTCAATGAAGACTACAAATTATGAAGCATTTACAATCTGTAAGGAGTTGAAACTTAGCATACAACGAAGCCAGACGCGGAAACGCGAGTAGTGGAAAAACCCATACAAATAAAGGTAAGTAGGTCGTGGGAAAACATAGAACAAAACGCTATAGAACATTGCAACAACTGATTCCGAACAGTGCAGCTGCTGCACAAGGAAATCAAATGAGAATATTAACAACACCTGAAGATAATTACATATTATGATGTTAAAATTACGTAGTATATATATATAATTATATAACGATATTTAGACACGACAAGTACCATAAAAATAAAGAACAAAAATTTTAATTCATTGTGTAAATGTTTTAATACACAATAACAATGCAATATATTTTATGAATTAAAAAAAATATTTTTATTTTGTACATCTCTGTATCCATCCATGTACATCCATTTTCATGTAGAAATATCATTACAATTTTGATGCATTTATAAAGCTTGTACTAATTTAGATTAAAGTTGAATGTATATTAACTAAGTTGAAAATAAGTAATATTTATTTTATTGTAATATGTGAATTCATATAAAGCGCAATTCAATAGACTTAAAATGTCTGTTAACATATACTGTATATTACCTGATGATAGCTTTATAAACCGAAACAAATAAACTCATTATACTCAGTGAGATGTGAATGAGGTTCTGCTGGTTGTGTTGATGCGGAAACAAAGAGAACACGTTAAATTATGAAGCTTCTAATAATGAGATATTTTCTTGTTAATTCCTGTCGCTCAGATCCAAGTACTTTCCAGGGTTCATAATTTAATACAACAATGCTATCCTAAATGGACTAAAAATTTCAGAATAACAGATCGGTTTATGAAAGGCTAAGGAGACGTAGGGTATGCAACCCTCTTTTGTGCGTTGTTCTATTCCTCTCGCAAAGGGAATATAAGGAAGCCATTAAACCCTGATTTGTGTTCGCTTTAATATTCCAACTGTCTTCATCTCTCTCCGCGCCTCTTCAACACGCTGTCACGGTCATTATCGCAATCCTCCCTCCCGTACCTAATAATTTAACTTGTTTTTACAGCGTTCGAGGATCCCGTTATATAAAAAGCGATTACTGTAACATGCCGTGGATGCCCATAGGGTTGTGAGGCGTCGAGGCTCACACATTTTGTAGACAATCTGCTCACAGATGGAGGTGATGTAAAAATTACGTGCCGGCCGCCCTTTACCCAGAGAAAGATTCCTGGTACTCATTTCTCTCAGAGGCTTAGTTGACCCCAGACCATAATACGACTGAAAGGAATAGGTCAATTGAAAAATCTAATGACCTCATCAGGAATCGAAGCTGCGGCCTTCCGGCTTGTAGCATAGTGTATCAACAAACTAAGCTACCGCGTGCCCATCCCATTATACATATTTTTTTTCCTTGGCACTACAGCCCCAGTGGGCCTAGGCCTACCTCCATGAACTTCTCCGTTCACTTCGGTTTTTCTAGATCTTACACATTCGGTAGGACTCCTTGGGCGGGTGATCAGCTCGTCGCAAGGCCTCTACCTGTACACAAACACAGAAAAACGCAAACAAATATCCATGCCCAGAGTGGGATTCGAACCCACGATCCCGGTTTCCAAGCGAGCGAAGACAGTACATGCCTTAGACCGCTCGGCTACCGCGACCGGCTCCCATTATACATACTCACCAAAAATATCTTCCAGTCCAATGTATGTTATAAAATTTAAAGCTCGTCTATTTGCGCAAATGCTCCAGCTTGGCGTCTGACTTATTCACGGTGACATGTACTATATTACATAAGCATGCGCATTCTTAAGTCTTACAAGCAAGTTTACAAGTATGCACGGGGTTGTGAAGTACATGATCATTCAACATGTGACATAACGATAAGACGGAAGTCCAGAATTCAAACCTCGGTCCAGATATCGTCATTTGGTCTTCCTCAGTCCCTCCAGGAAAATTCCGGGGTAACACTAATTCGAATTAAGCAGCAACAATTTCCTTACATATCCTACCCAATTCAGTGTTCACTAATCATCCAACCCTTCTATGCTGTGCAGTGAAGCAACTAAAAGCGCCTCCAAATAAATAAATACATGTAGGTCGGATTTAAAATGTGGGGTAAATTTAATTAAAATTTATTAAAATCGTAAATTTACCTCATGTTCAGACAGAATACGAAGGATATACATGGAGAAGCGGCAGTGAATCTCCACACAATTTTAGATAAGTATGGGCAATCACTATGGAGATTTCTTATCCAAGTTCGCACAGTGATGGTATAGCAGCCTGCCCGCGTACCTTCAACCCAATAGAGTTCTACAAGGGGAGGAGATTCGTGTGGAGTTTATGATAAGAGACCTTAATATGAATTCCGATTCATTAAAAAAAGACCTCCCACCACTTCTGACGGTGAAATAATAGCAATTTAATGCATTATTTAATTCATCTTATTCAATTTCAGGCCAGTTTCCATTAGACTCGTGTCTCGAGAAGAAAAGGAGAAAGGGCTGTTCCCAAACCGCTGGCAGTACTGACAGGGAGAAAGTTCGGTGTTTATAGCAAATCTGCATCGTACGGGAAAGTTGAATCTTTTGGGATGTTGCGCCGCGTATTCTACTAGTGTTTACCGACGTTTCGGAGGAATGTACTATCTCCATCTTAAGGGTAGACGATTAAGTCTAGCAGAGTACAGTACCCTTCAGTATTATCTCTCTAAGGCCCCCATACACACACAGTTTGGCCTTCCGATCGACCTTACAGGCAAAACTGTGACAGTTTACCCCCTCCCTTTCCTCCCCATACACGCGCAGATAAAGCGGCAGGCTTCATGCCACAATCACGGTCTTCCAGCCTATAATGTTGAGTCACACACGTCACGTGCTACGGTCCTGCAGGCAGAACTGACGGACTGACGGGTTTCCCACAGGCCAACAGTCCAAACGATTGGCCGGCCGGTCGCACCATACATGTCAGTTTTGCCTTTCAGTCTTCAATTGTGCAGGCCGAACTGGAGGCCAAACTGGGTGTGTATGGGGGCCCTAAGAATCTCAGATTTCGCAATGGAACATATTCTTCAAGTTCTGACACAATGAATATCGTCTTTGTGGTATTAAAAACAGAAAACAGGTTTGAACCTGTAGATGGAGCAAACAAATACAGAAAATATGTGGAAATACTTCGATGGCCTTTGTGAGACTCGAACTCACGATCCCAGGATTCAGCAAAATCCGCTTTAGACTGGGAGGAAACTAT
This sequence comes from Cryptotermes secundus, assembly GCF_002891405.2. NCBI lineage: Eukaryota > Metazoa > Arthropoda > Insecta > Blattodea > Kalotermitidae > Cryptotermes > Cryptotermes secundus. The sequence goes on from NW_019738985.1 coordinate 870,670, forward strand.
GATATATATATAAGGCCTCTGGATACTCGTCTAAGAAAATCCAGGTTCTAGACCATTACGTAAGAATGCAGACACCCTGAAGTCATTAATTTTTAAATGCTTTATTATTAAAGGTTAAGAGGCCATGAAAGACGTCAAAGTGTTTTGTTCGCTATCACAATAGGGGTTAAACGTATTTTTCTTGAGAAGGTGTGTGGGAGCACTTGCTGATCGGGAGCTGCAATGGTTATGTTGTTGGGCGTGTTTGTTTTTCCTTAAGAAGGTACGTCCTCGATCTTTCTAACACGACTACAACTGGGAGCATGAGACAAGTGAAGGGCAGCGCTGAGCTTGGCCTTGACAGGGTGAGTGGCATAGGTCACAAAACCGGGAAATCAGCGTAGCGGCTCGCCTAGCCGTCTCAACGCTGGCCTGACGATGTGTTGTATCACGACCAGGTGAACTGGCCGTCAAGCCAGCTGAAGTTGTCCAGCAAAAAACGCGGTACTGCTCTGCTACTTCAGTACGTAGGTTTCTCATTCCGGAATTCCGCCGTAACCTAAATCTCTTGCTGTAATTATTTACACATTGTCCATTTTTTGTAATAAAATATTTCGGGCCGAAGAGAGATGAAGTGAGGGGAGGCTGGAGAAAACTGCATAATGAGGAGCTTCATAATTTATATCTCTTCTCCAAGTAAAATTAGAATGTTCAAGTCAAGGAGGATGCGATGGGCAGGGCATGTAACACGAATGGGAGAAAACAAGAATGCATATAGGATATTGACGGGAAAACCAGAAGGAAAGAGACCACTAGGAAGACCAAGACGTAGGTAGGCGGGCAATATTAAAATGGATCTTAGAGAGATAGGACGGGATTGTATGGATTAGACTAATCTGGCTCAGAATAGGTACTTGTGGAAGGTTCTTGTGAAGACGGTAATCATTCTCCGGGTTCCATAAAATGCTGGGAAATTCTTGAGTAGCTTCATAATTGGCGGTTTCTCAAGAAGAGCCCAGTTCCTTGAATGAGTGGGTGTCTAAAGGTGGATATGTTTCTACGATATGAGCGTCAGAAATGAATAGGATCTACCGAATTTTGGTAAGGCATCCTGCTGCAAACATCTACTTGAATCATGTAGTAAGAATTAGGAATACAGAGTCAACATGGATCTAATGAGATAGACTCTGACAGTGGGGTCGTGATGAATGTTGGTTTTGGCGTCTGAGGAGTTGAACAGTCAGGTTCTGCAACCTCAGAGTTCATTAGTACAGGGTGAATCGTATAGAACCGGCCCGATGAATTTGCTAATAATTCCGCAGGTGATGCATACAACCGCTCACAATTACGACATAACAATCTGTGGGTCGTACTGAGTCGAATGGTGTGCGCATGATCCGGCAAGTGGCAGCCCTTATGCTGCAAGGTCAAGGACAATGCCGAAACGTGTCTGCAGTGTGCAGGCGACAGTCATGGAGTTCACTGTTGAACAGCGAGTGTTTCTAGTGCCTACTTGAAAACGGCGGACACTTCCAACACCTGCTCTGATCACGGCACACAATCCAAGATAAGATATGTGTAAATTGCTTTAATATCTGTATGGTATATTTTATATTACAGCTCATTTCGTCGGGCCGGTTCTATATGAATCACCCTGTAGTTTATGGGTTACATTACGCAATTCTAAGAATACACCAGGTGAGCAAAATATATTGTGTGTGTGAAAATTGTGTTGTTCTCATAAATATGAACTACATTTGCTCATTAGTGTTTCAAGTATTCTCTTGTATTGCAATATACATTTTTCTCAATAGTCTGGTGTTCTTTTAGGGAAAAGGAGTATAACTTTATAATTCGTCTCGCCTAACGCTTTGGATAAATACATTTACCAACTAACAAACCACTGCAATCGCGGACTAGGTCACAGTTCAACCTAGTTAATTCTGTACATTCATGATGTTACAAAAAGTTGCCGAAAATAGATGTCTAAACGTACATACCATAAGTAAAAGTTATAAATATTGCCAAATATAAAAGTGCCAATGCAGAGTATTTATCGGGATTTCTTATGAGGATTTTTAAAATTTAAAATTATGTTTGTTAAATAACATGCAAATGCCCCGGGGCATTATTTCTTGCTCCTCTGTTAATGTTTCAACACAGTCAACACCAGTCACTCTCCAACAATAATAATATTCAGTGTGTAGTAGTGAAATATATCTGAAATAAACATGTCATAAAATTACTTTCAGAGGTGCTAATGTAAGAAAAACAATAGTTCGTTATGTGGTACCAAAATTGTACACTTTCTAATACGTTTTTCACTCTTCATAGAGACATGCATGGTCAAACGTACAATGATTTCTTTCAATATTTGTTTCTTGTTTAAGAATAAAAGTCTGTAAGCTATAGGACTAAACGATTTTTTTAAGAACATGATTTCCTTCTGAAAAGCAAATTACACGTAAATAACAATGCCTCATTTGTCAATATTTCTAACCAGACTAGCCCTTGTCTATGAGACTACACAGTGAGCAAAATAAAGCCATCGGAATTAGCAAGTGTTGCGTTAATGTATTCAAATTTAGATGAATATTCTTCAGAGTGTAACACAATTTCATATTATGTTATGTGATAGAGTATGGCAACATTATGCGCAGAACAAATCCGTCTGCCTTTGCAGTATCATATGTGTCATTTTCGATTCAACTTAACAGGACTTGACTAGGTAGCTTACAGGTAGCAAAGAACCTTACGCCGGTCACGGCAGCCGAGCGGTGTAAGGCATGTACTGTCTTCGCTCGCTTTGAAACCGGGATTGTGGGTTAGAATCCCACTGAAGGCATGGATGTTTAGTTTGTGTGTGTGGGTTTTTCTGTGTTTGTGTACAGGTAGAGGCCTTGCGACAAGCTGATCACCCGCCCAAGGAGTCCTACCGAACGTGAACGGAGAAGTTCATGGAGGTAGGCCTAGGCCCACTGGGGCTGTATTGCCAAGAAGAAAAAAAAAGGACCTTACAGAGGATCCCTTCACATATCTGGATGCATGTCAAAGACAGGGGCACTAGAAACGTTGATTATTTATAGTCTCGTAGTGGAAATAAGTGAAATAACTCCATAGCGACCAGCCCTTCTCGTAAAACTGATTATCAGTTATCTTATCAGGATATTCACGGCTGTTATAAAACCAGAAATATCGTTACGCTGATCACATGAGCCTGGCAATGAATCCTCTCCTGAGCCAGTTGAATCCAGTCCACATTCTCGCATCCTATTCTATTCACACAGAAATTTTTAATTATATCCTCTCTTCTACGCCGGGTTTCATAAGTGTTTCTTCCCTCATACTTATCAGATTAAAATGTTTTACGCATTTCACATCTCTCTCATGCGGTCTACATTCCCCGACCATCAAATTTATTTGGCTTTTCATACTAATAATTCCAGTAACTACGCATTTCATTGAAATATGTAGCCTTAATTGTATTCGACGAATTTTAGTCACAGAGTTGTTGTGTAATGTATAATTCATTGCAGAGCCGATACATGTTAATACTGGTATCCAATTAATTTCATAACTATAAGGTCTATTGTCAAACTCATTATAATTCTAACGATACACTACAAGAGCCTGAGAATAATGTTAATTAAAAGCGCACGTTCGAGACCGCCCAGGCGTACTCCTGGTTACAAGCTTAGAACAGTCTTAAGTTTTGTAACGTTGTAGTAGAGCAGTAGCTGTTTGAAGAGCCGTAAATTCTCCAGTCTGTGTGAAGTCATTTGTTGACTATAAACTAAAACAATAAATACGACAGGAAAACATAACCTAATTAGTTTATTTATTACGAAATGCAACCAGAGGGGAGCCCTGTATTCTGCATTATTGAAAAATATTTACATATTAGGTGGTATTAAATAAATTTGCTTTAAGATTTCTCATGTGTAATATTAAATATTTAGCATGCTTTAATGTTAGGAAAGGAGAAATATGAAGTGAATGATAAAGGTTAATTACGACGAAAGGCAAACCTAAAATTTGATAGAAATCATCAATACTACCTTAGTAATATCAAATTCTCTTTTCAAGCAGACCCTCATATCTAATTACTTGTTTCAAAATCTGGAATTAAGAAATGGAATAAATAAATTTGTGACGAAGTACAAAAAGTTTTGTTGGAATGGTCAGGGCACATTAGCATGGTGATAAATTTCTCTTGCTTTACGAAGTTGTCTCAGCTTTCTCTCGGTTCCTGCTAGTGCATCCTACACTCTTAAATTATACATTCTAAACTTGTAGGTCGAGATTTTAATCCGTACAGATATTTTTACTTAAATTTTAGTTTTGTATGTCGTTAATTATCTCTGTGCTAGAAACACTTATCTTCTACAACTTACTTCTGTAAACAGGAAAAAAACTGGATGCAACATACTCCTGGAGTAAGTGTATGGAAGGTTCTGAAAGTCAACCTTTGCACGAGAAGTCTGCAGTCTCCTGCTAGTTAGCAACAAATATTTTTTTCCTTTGGCGCTAGAGCCCATATTAAGGCCTAGGCCTACCTCCATGAATCTCTCCGTTTCGCTTCAGTTTACTACATCTTAGATATACGGTAGGACTTCTTGGGCGGGTGACCAGCTGGCCGCAAGGCCTCTACCTGCACACAAACACAGAAAAACGCATGCACACATACAAACACTGAACATCCATGCCCTGAGTGGGATTTGAACTCACGGTTCCGGCTTCTGAGCGAGCGGAAAACCGCTTGGATTCGGTTAGTAGGGGGTGGAATCCAACTCGGTCCACTCGGCACGGCGGCCACTGATTGGCCTATTGTACCTGCCCCAGATGACTATGATGATGGAGAATTTGGTGGAATGAAGATTGGCAGGGGAAACCGCCGCGGTGGGAAGCCAGCGACTAACCGCTTGAGTTATGGCGCGGCCAAAGTCCGCTTGACTACCGTGACCGGCATAGCAGCAAATATACATATGCCTTGTACAGAATCGATAACAATTACACACATCGTATGAGTATTGAACTTCATAAAGCTGACATCCGGTTCTTCAGGGCTTACGTCTGGTTCTGGAGGCGTCAAGGCTATAAATAAAAGTTACTAGAAATGGGAAATAATCAAAGCCATTTTTGAGGTCATATTACATTTCAACATAAAACGAGTCTCGTATAAGAAGGGAAACTCCATTTTCAAGCGACAGTGAACATCTGATCCAAACAATAGTGGAACAATTAAGCGTGGGGCCGTTACGAAGAGGTACTAAAAATAAATTTTAATTGCAAATTGTAGACAAACGGATCTAAATATTGTTATCTTTTCTTTTCTACAAAAGAGTATGTATCAGTGGAATTCTATTTTTATTCTATAGAATTATTTTATTTTGTCTCGTAGAAACGGACAAAATCAGCTCGAAATTTTGATGTGAATTCACATAAATTTTACATAACTTCTGTGAACTTAAACTGTTCTGTTGTCATATAAGAAACCTATTTCGATTTGAATCCGTCACATTCAACAGCGCAGAAACAGTCTAAGGGACATCGACTGGTATCCATCCTTTGTCCGCTGGAATATGTCAATGAGTAAATGTTGGGCAATAGAATTGCATTTCGTGGAACACATGAACACCTTCTGCGCAAGTGCTAACTCTCTCGCATAAATAAATTCTACTGGGCTTAACATACTATTTCAAATTTAATATTCTTTCATATATATATATACTGGGGCACGCGGTTGTACAGTTGGTTGAGGCACTATGCTACATGCCTGAAGGTCACGGTTCAAGTCCCGATGAAGTCATTGGAATTTTCAATTGACCTAAACCTTCCAGCCGCACTACGGCCCTGGAGACGTCTCGGCCTCTAACAGAAATGAGTTCCAGGAATATTCTTTGGGGTAAAGGGCGTCTAACGCGTAAGGCTGACAGCCTTACCGCCATCTATGAGCCGATTGTCTTGAAAATGTTGGACCCTCAACGTCTCACAACCCTATGGGCCTCCACGGCCTGGTACAGGGGTAGCTTCACTTTTTTACTTATATATACTCACAGTAGAGTGACTGGTTATGAGACTGACAACAGGAGTTCGATGACTGGCACGGCACTAAATTCAAAACGGTCCGGGGCCGACTAATAATTTTATCGGTAGGTAGAGGGGTTCATTCTCGGATATCAAAGCAGCCAGAACTTGAATCTAACCAGTTATATACATCCCGTGCCTAAGTGAATTATGCGTAAAATATATTTTCGCTCTACCAGACTTCTTCTTGGTCCGGCAATTTCGGTTCGGACAGTTTACTTTACTTTTCGTTTATATTGTGACATGTAGACACATTTCTGGGCAACGCCCGAAATACGCGCACGCAGCAGTAGAACCATTGTCGCAAAGATTTATATGTGGTTCACATATATCTAATGCTAGGCAACGGAGCTTTAAACACACATTCTTGACAATATAAGACAGTGTTTTCCGTGGGGTCCGTGCATAATAATTATCTTGAAGACAATGGACGCTACAAGCATTTGAGTTGACAGTTCACCTGTGGAGAGTTAAACAGAGGACAACGGAAGCTGAAGAATCTCCATTGCTAAGATTCGTTATAAGGAAACGTCTAGTGAAGACTCGGCAGTAGAATAGGAATTATGGCGATCTGTTACCAAGTGAAGACTAGTGGAAATAGACTGAGAAAACTTAGTTTTGAGTGATTAGTATTGTGGAAATCAGCATCAAAGTTATAGTTATTTGTAGTTACGGCCTGTGAGTAGTCAATAAATTTATTCACCAATCCAAACACCGTCTATGATCACTAATACATGTGACAATATTTTACATTTAAATGTAGACGTCGATGAGTAACAAAGGCTTAAATGATAAAAGGGTTGTCAGTCTTAACTGTGAAGTGTCTGTCTCAAAAGAAACGCCTTCAAAATATCTTCAACCTGGATACGAGTAATACATGAGTATGGACACGCGTAAGACAGGCGAGACGAGTACGAGATCCTTTACATCAAGAAAAGTGCCTTGACTGTCTGTCAAATCCCCATCTCCTATGTCTTGAACACCTGTTTCTTAATGCAGTGCCAGATTTTAAGACATGACCAGCGGCCTCTTCCTTAAATTTATGGTGCTCAACCGAGGGACATCGAGCTCCAGCGAATTAGGGATTATATTGCGTTGGTGCAGTCCACCGTCCCCTTTGATATTGTTCTGTCCTGTTTACTTTAAAATTATCATTCCTTTGTAGCATTGTGACAGGCAGGCGAACACGCTGCCGCGGAGATACGTTCCCAAACACAAACCATCACTAGGTGTTAAACAAACGTGTCCATAGATATGCAA
>NW_019738985.1:878489-879379 GCF_002891405.2 Cryptotermes secundus
ATATATATATATACTGGGGCACGCGGTAGTACAGTTGGTTGAGGCACTATGCTACATGCCTAAAGGTCACGGTTCAAGTCCCGATGAAGTCATTGGAATTTTCAATTGACCTAAACCTTCCAGCCGCACTACGGCCCTGGAGACGTCTCGGCCTCTAACAGAAATGAGTTCCAGGAATATTCTTTGGGGTAAAGGGCGTCTAACGCGTAAGGCTGACAGCCTTACCGCCATCTATGAGCCGATTGTCTTGAAAATGTTGGACCCTCAACGTCTCACAACCCTATGGGCCTCCACGGCCTGGTACAGGGGTAGCTTCACTTTTTTACTTATATATACTCACAGTAGAGTGACTGGTTATGAGATTGACAACAGGAGTTCGATGACTGGCACGGCACTAAATTCAAAACGGTCCGGGGCCGACTAATAATTTTATCGGTAGGTAGAGGGGTTCATTCTCGGATATCAAAGCAGCCAGAACTTGAATCTAACCAGTTATATACATCCCGTGCCTAAGTGAATTATGCGTAAAATATATTTTCGCTCTACCAGACTTCTTCTTGGTCCGGCAATTTCGGTTCGGACAGTTTACTTTACTTTTCGTTTATATTGTGACATGTAGACACATTTCTGGGCAACGCCCGAAATACGCGCACGCAGCAGTAGAACCATTGTCGCAAAGATTTATATGTGGTTCACATATATCTAATGCTAGGCAACGGAGCTTTAAACACACATTCTTGACAATATAAAACAGTGTTTTCCGTGGGGTCCGTGCATAATAATTATCTTGAAGACAATGGACGCTACAAGCATTTGAGTTGACAGTTCACCTGTGGAGAGTTAAACAGAGGACAACGGAAGCTGAAGAATCTCCATTGCTAAGATTCGTT